>NW_027615135.1:22500-81007 GCF_965212315.1 Lampetra planeri | reverse complement strand
GAGTAGGTGAGTGAGTGGCTGAGTGAGTGAGTAGGTGAGTGAGTAGGTGAGTAGGTGAGTGAGTAGGTCAATGAGTGGGTAAGTGGGTGAGTGATTAGTTGAGTGACTAACTGAGTAGGTGGGTGACTGAGTAGGTGAGTGAGTAGGTGGGTGAGTAGGTGAGTGAGTAGGTGAGTGAGTAGGTGAGTGAGTAGGTGAGTGAGTGAGTGGGTGAGTGTGTGGGTGAGTGACTGACTGAGTAGGTGAGTGAGTAGGTGAGTGAGTAGGTGGGTGAGTAGGTGAGTGAGTAGGTGAGTGAGTAGGTGAGTGAGTGAGTGGGTGAGTGAGTGGGTGAGTGAGTAGGTGAGCGAGTGGGTGAGTGACTGACTGAGTAGGTGAGTGACCGAGTAGGTGAGTGAGTAGGTGAGCGAGTGGGTGAGTGGGTGAGTAGGTGAGTGAGTGAGTGGGTGAGTGAGTAGGTGAGCGAGTAGGTGAGTGAGTAGATGGGTGAGTAGATGGGTGAGTGAGTAGGTGAGTGAGCAGGTGAATGAGTCGTTGCGCTACGAACCCGGCAATTTGATCCTCGCTCACCACCGCCAAACACCTCCCCTAGGTCGACTCAGCCTCAAACGAGTACCTGGTGTAGTAGCAGTAGTGCCGTAGTGACACTGGGGGAGAGACAAAGGCGGCCCGGCGTGGTGCTGGCCACCCACCCCCCCTCGTGTGTGCCACACAGTGCTACTCGCTAACAGCACTTGCCCCAACAGTCTGTTGAGGCTACACGGGGGATCTTTGTCTTTGTGGTGGCAACCCGCAGCTGCTGCTTGCTACTGCTGTTGCTGCTCGCTATGCTGAAGGAACTTGCCCTTGACAAGGCAGACCAGAGGCTACCTGGGGGAGCTTTGGCAGCCCCGGGTAGTAACCGGTTCGATAATTAACTCGCCGGTAATGGCCGCGAATGCAGCGATGCGGATAATCTCCCTAATCCACTGCGGAGATCTCACTCACTCACTCACCTACTCACCCACTCAGTCACTCACCTACTCACTCACCTACTCACTCACCTACTCACTCACCTACTCACCCACTCAGTCACTCGCACACTCACCCACTCACCTACTCACTCACCTACTCACTCACCTACTCACTCACCTACTCACCCACTCAGTCACTCAGTCACTCACCCACTCACTCACTCACTCAGTCAGTCACTCACCTACACGCTCACCTACTCACTCAGTCACCTACTCACTCACCTACTCACTCAGTCACCTACTCACTCAGTCACTCAGTCACTCACTCACCTACTCAGTCACTCACCTACTCACTCACCTACTCACTCACTCAGTCAGTCACTCACTCACCTACTCACTCACCTACTCACTCACCTACTCACCCACTCACTCACCTACTCACTCACCCACTCACTCACCCACTCAGTCACCTACTCACTCACCTACTCACTCACCTACTCACTCACCTACTCACTCGCTCACCTACTCACTCACTCACCTACTCACTCACCTACTCACCCACTCAGTCACTCACACACTCACACACTCACGCACTCACCCACTCAGTCAGTCAGTCACTCACTCACCCACTCACTTACCCACTCAGTCAGTCACCCACTCACTCATTCACCTACCCATTCACCTACTCACTCACCCACTCATTCACCTACTCACCCACCCACTCACTCACTCACCCACCCACTCACTCACCCATCCATCCACCCACTCAACCACCCACCCACTCACCCATCCACCCAGTCAGTCACTCACCCACTCAAGTCAGTCACTCACACACCACTCAACCACCCACCCACTCAACCACCCACTCACCCATCCACCCAGTCAGTGACCCACCCACTCAGTCAGTCAGTCACTCACCCACCCCACCCACCCATCCATCCCATCCACTCACCCCACCACCCACCCACTCACCCACTCACCCACTCACCCACCCACCCACCCACCACTCACTCCCCACTCACCCATCCCACCCACTCACCCATCCACCCACTCACCCACCCACCCACTCACCCACCCACCCCACTCACCCACCCACCCACCCACCCACTCACCCACCCACCCACCCACTCACCCACCCACCCCACCCCACCCACTCACCCACCACCCACTCACCCACCCACCCACCCACTCACCCACCCACCCACCCACTCACCCACCCACCCACCCACCCACTCACTCACCCACCCACCCACCCACTCACCCACCCACCCCACCCCACCCACTCACCCACCCACCCACCCACCCACCCACTCACCCACCCACCCACTCACCCACCCACCCACCCACTCACCCACCCACCCACCCACCCACTCACTCACCCACCCACCCACCCACCCACCCACCCACCCACCCCACCCACTCACCCACCCACCCACCCACCCACCCACCCACTCACCCACCCACCCACCCACCCACCACCTCACCCACCCACCCACCCACTCACCCACCCACCCACCCACTCACCCACCCACCCACTCACTTCTCTAATTGTCGACGCTCAACTCACGTTGCCTGTAAGATCACCACGTGGTCCCTGACGTCACGGCAGGCCACGGGTTAGCCACGCCCAGGGGCGGGGCTTGTGGAAGGAGGGGGGAGGGGCGATGGGGGAAGTTGGCAGGGGGAGGGACAGTTCGGACAGTCCGTTTCATTAAAGCGTGTTTTTAAAAAAAGTATTTTTAAATATTTGATCATTATTTTTCTAACTAGTAGTAGTTTAATAAAGACAAAATAAAAAACGACTAGTAGTTTCACATGCTTGGTTCTTATCGGTAAAGTCACGTAGAAGGGAAATAATAAAATAAAAAATAAAAAAATAAAACAATACAATTCTCACGACGTTCGATTGCAACACAAGCAATCATCATCATCAGGTGTGATTTAAACAGTTTTTCACTATAAATCCTTATATGCGTGGCGGCTAGAGTCCCCTCGTCCTCTGGCTTGAGATGGCTGCCACCTATGGGTCAGATGATTGCATTGCACTATTAAGCAATTGGAAATTAAATATAATATTTTTGTCCTAAAAAATGTTCCCACGAACATTAATTGTCACGCACAACGAGTCTGTGTGGAAAATGTCAGCTCGATTGGATCACGGGAAGTGGGTTAAAAAACGACCGAAAGATTTGCACGGTCGTAAGCAAGCAAGCGAACTTAATATAAAGGATTTAAAAAGTGGCGTTTTTTGTCAATTTTCTTACCGTGGATTTCACACCTGATGACGATTGCTTATGTTAGCAATCGAAACGTCGTGAGAATTGTATTTTCTAATTTTTAGAATTTTATTATTTTATTATTTCCCTTCTCCGTGATTTTACCGAAAAAACCAAGAAGATGAATCCCCGCATTCACGAACGCTTTAAATCGAAAACGACAACTGCTGGTAGCTTACCAGTAGTTCTTATTTTAATTTCATCTATATTCGTATCTTTCTCCCCACGTAACGCTTTTACCAAGGACCCAACGAGTTTGAATCCCCGCCGTCACGCAAAGCTTTCAGTCCGAGATCGAAACTCAACAGCAGCATCAAGCAAGCAAGCGAGCCTTCGACACAATTCAATTAAACCCACAATCAAACCGGAACTACCTTTTATTGTGAGCAGTTCTTACTTTAATTTCATCTATATTCGTATCTTTCTCCCTACGTAACGCTTTTACCAAGGACCCCAACTAGTTTGAATCCCCGCCGTCACACAAAAGCTTTCAGTCCGAGATCGAAACTCAACAGCAGCAGCAAGCAAGCAAGCGAGCCTTCGACACAATTCAATGAAACCCACAATCAAACCGGAACTACCTTTTATTGTGAGCAGTTTAGGCAGAGCAAAAACATCAACCGGTGGAGATCTGACCCTTGGTTTCATGGTTCTTTCGGTAAAGTCACGTAGAATGGAAATAATAAGATAATTAAATATGCTACATTCCTCTTGATATGCAAATTCTTTTGTCAAGGCGCCCTTCCCCCCCTCCATCCCAGCTTAAATAGTCGCTCCAAGCCTGGTGGTGTTTTCATTCAGACGCTGTCTTCTCGACAGACCTGTTCTCCACCTGAGGACGGCTGCTTGCGTTGTGGCCGAAACGTCGTGAGAATTGTATTTTATTATGTTAAATTTTTATTATTTTATTATTTCCCTTCTACGTGACTTTACCGAAAGAACCAAGAAGATGAATCCCTGCAGTCACGAAAGAAGCTGTACATCGAAATTGAATAATATTATATTATTTTATTATAGTATATTATAATATTTTTATTATGTTTTATTTTTTATTATTTCATTACTTCCCTTCTACGTGACGACTTTACCGTGAATCCCTGCTGCAGTCACGAAAGAAGCTTTACATCGAAATCTGACCCTTAGTTTCGTTCGGTTAGAGTCACCATACGGGTAATTCCTGCGGGGCGCGAAAGCTTCGGGTCAAGTTTGGGGCGGATATTCAATCGGACAGGCGGAATTGGGACATCCGCGGGTGATGAACGCGGCCGATATGGTCACCGCCATCACCAGCATCACGCAGAGATTTATAGGAGCCGATAAATGATTTCGATACAGAGAGACCCATAGACACCCATAGAGAGAGCCACAGAGACCCATAGACACCCATAGAGAGAGCCACAGAGACCCATAGACACCCATAGAGAGAGCCACAGAGACCCATAGACAGACACCCATAGAGACCTACAGAGACCCATAGACACCCATAGAGAGAGCCACAGAGACCCATAGACACCCATAGAGAGAGCCACAGAGACCCATACTCATAGAGACCCACAGAGACCCATACTCATAGAGACCCACAGAGACCCATAGAGACCCAGACTCATAGAGACCTACAGAGACCCACACTCACAGAGACCCACAGAGACCCATACTCATAGAGACTCATAGACACCCACAGAGACCCACAGAGACCCATACTCATAGAGACCCACAGAGACCCACCCTCACAGAGACCCACAGAGACCCACAGAGCCCCCACACTACAACTAAACTAAGTTTGTGTCACCAGGTGTAAGCCCCACTCAGCTGCTGTGTAGATATTGTATCAGAAGCGAGCTGGGGACATCACTAGTGACAGCAGCTCAGTCACGTGACTGATATCATCATCGGTCATCACCACGTGACTGATATATCATCATCATCATCACCACGTGACTGACATCGTCATCATCATCACCACGTGACTGACATCATCATCATCATCACCACGT
Organism: Lampetra planeri; assembly: GCF_965212315.1. NCBI lineage: Eukaryota > Metazoa > Chordata > Hyperoartia > Petromyzontiformes > Petromyzontidae > Lampetra > Lampetra planeri. The sequence goes on along the minus strand of NW_027615135.1, from coordinate 75,784 downwards.
GACTGATATCATCATCATCATCACGTGACTGATATCATCATCGTCATCACCACGTGACTGATATCATCATCATCATCACCACGTGACTGACATCATCATCATCACCACGTGACTGATATCATCATCATCATCACCACGTGACTGATATCATCATCATCACGTGGACATTGATAGCAGCAGACAAAGACTCTGAGCTCGTGGTGACGTTGATTCTAAACGTGGAGGGGGGAGAAACCGGAGGACACGGAGAGAAAAATCCACGGGGAGAGAGACGCAGACTCCAAATATACAGCAGCAGCAGCAGCATCGTCAGGGTCGAGATGGAACCCACGACCTCCTGTAGACCAGGCGAGGTAGTCAACATCTCTTAGACCACCATGACCATGATGATGAGAGAGACGCAGACTCGAAATCTACAGCAGCAGCAGCAGCGTCGTCAGGGGTCGGGATGGAACCCACGACCTCCTGTAGACCAGGCGAGGTAGTCAACATCTCTTAGACCACCATGATGACCATGATGATGATGAGAGAGACGCAGACTCCAAATCTACAGCAGCAGCAGCAGCAGCGTCGTCAGGGTCTGGATTGAACCCACGACCTCCTGTAGACCAGGCGAGGTAGTCAACATCTCTTAGACCACCATGACCATGATGATGATGAGAGACACAGACTCCAAATCTACAGCAGCAGCAGCAGCAGCAGCGTCGTCAGGGTCGGGATGGAACCCACGACCTCCTGTAGACCAGGCGAGGTAGTCAACATCTCCGAACACAGCCAATGCTGTCGCCTCGAACACCTTCACCGTCCGTTGTACAACACTCCTATTGCACCCCCTGCCTCTCCACTCCCTCCCCCTCCTGCCCCCCCCCTCCTCCCTCCCTCTCCTCCCCCTCCTCTCACGTCCCCGATCCGTGCACCACCTGATGCCTCCTGAGGCCCCCGATCCGCGAGTAGCCCCGTCCGCATGCCGGACACACGAACGGCTTGGGCCGGGCGTGCGTCCGCTGGTGTCGCCGCAGGTGCCCCGCTTGGGCGAACGACGCCCCGCACGACCCGCACGCGAACGGCCTCTCGCCCGTGTGGGTGCGGTGGATGGATCCGCACGCTCGCCTTGAAGTTGGAGCCGTACGGGCAGAGCGGGCAGAGGTGGCGCTTGCCAGCACCGGCGGGGAGAGCCGCGGGCGCTCGGCGGACATGTGGCGAGTGCCTGGAGCGAAGGTGGTTCTGCAGCACCGAGTGGCAGAGGAACTGGCGGGCGCAGAGGGGGCACGAGACGCGTCGAACCTGGATGTGGACCTCGCCTGACGGGTGGTGGTGGTGACGGTGTGGGGAGGGAGACACGGGGGGGGGGGGGGGGGAGACATGGGGGGGGAGAGATGGGGGGAGAGACGACACGGGAAGAGACACGGGGGAGAGACACGGGGGAGAGAGACACGGGGGGAGAGAGGGAGACACGGGAGGGAAACACGAGGGAGAGAGGGAGACACGGGGGGGAGACACGAGGGGAGAGAGGGAGACACGGGGGGGAGACACGGGGGAGAGAGGGAGACACGGGAGGGAGACACGGGGGGGAGACACGGGGGGGAGAGAGGGAGACACGGGAGGGAGACACGAGGGGAGAGAGGGAGACACGGGAGGGAGACACGAGGGGAGAGAGGGAGACACGGGGGGGAGACACGGGGGGAGACACGGGAGGGAGACACGGGGGAGAGACACAGGGGGAGAGACACGGGAGGGAGACACGGGAGGGAGACACGGGAGGGAGACACGGGGGGAGAGAGGGAGACACGGGGGGGAGACACGGGGGAGAGAGGGAGACACGGGAGAGAGACACGGGGGGGAGACACGGGGGGGAGAGAGGGAGACACGGGAGGGAGACACGAGGGGAGAGAGGGAGGAGACACGCGAGGGAGACACGAGGGGAGAGAGGGAGACACGGGGGGGAGACACGGGGGGAGACACGGGAGGGAGACACGGGGGAGAGACACAGAGGGAGAGACACGGGAGGGAGACACGGGAGGGAGACACGGGGGAGAGAGGGAGACACGGGGGGAGACACGGGGGAGAGAGGGAGACACGGGGGGGAGACACGGGGGGAGACACGGGAGGGAGACACGGGGGAGAGACACAGGGGTGAGACACGGGAGGGAGACACGGGAGGGAGACACGGGGGGAGAGAGGGAGACACGGGGGGGAGACACGGGGGGAGAGAGGGAGACACGGGAGGGAGACACGAGGGAGAGAGGGAGACACGGGGGAGAGAGGGAGACACGGGAGGGAGACACAGGGGAGAGACACGGGAGGGAGACATGGGAGGGAGACACGGGGGGGGGGGGGGGGGGAAACACGGGGGGGGGGGGAGGAGAGGGAGACACGGGGGGGGGAGAGACACGGGGGGGAGAGAGAGGGAGACACAGGAGGGAGATACGGTACGGCCGGGGTATGGGTAGCCGTTTGCGACCCTGGTGCGGCCCTGTCTTAAGCGGACCCCTGTCTTAAGGGGACCCCTGTCTTAAGGGGACCCCCCTTGTCTTAAGGGAGGCAACGTTTCCCGCGGGACTCACCGTCCTTGTCGTCGTTATCCTGCTGGTTGCTCACGGACTGCTGCCCATCCACCTCCTCATTGTCCTCCTCCTCCTCCTCATTGTTCCCTCCCTCCTCCTCCTCCACCTTCACGTCCACCTCGACGGGGCGGAGCAGTCCCCGTTTGTCCCTCGAGTTTGACTCCTCCTCATTGTCCTCTTCCTCCTCATCATCATCCTCCTCCTCCACCATCACGTCCACCTCGACGGGACGGAGCAGGCCAAGCTCGTCCATCGAGTTTGACTCCTCCTCATCATCCTCCTCATCATCATCCTCATCATCCTCCTCCTCCTCCTCGTCCTCCTCCTCATCGTCATCCTCCACCTTCACGTCCACCTCGACGGGGCGGGGCAGTCCCCGTTTGTCCCTCGAGTTTGACTCCTCCTCATTAATCCTCCTCCTCCTCATCGTCCTCCTCCTCATCGTCCTCCTCCACCTTCACGTCCACCTCGACGGGACGGGGCAGTCCCCGCTCGTCCCAGATGTCCGACGTCTCCTCCAGCTTGACGTGGCGTCTGTCGCCGGTCCGCCCGGTGCCCGCTGCCGAACCGGAACAGCCGTCACCGCCGTCACCGCCGTCACCGCCGTCACCGCCGTCACCGCCGTCACCGCCGTCACCGCCGTCACCGCCGTCACCGCCGTCACCGCCGTCACCACCGTCACCACCGTCACCGCCGTCACAACCGTCACCGCCACCCCCCGGCCCGGCCTGCGGCCACCACGTCCCGTCGCCGAAGGCGTCTTCGCGCTCCTGCTTGATGGCAACGGGCCGATGACAGCCGTCCCGGCTCCCCTCCGCCTTCATTCCTGGCCACGCCCCGAATAAGTTGGGGGGGGGGTCCTCCACCTCCATCTCCTCCCTCTCCTGCTCCACCTCCTCCTCCACCTCCTCCTCCTCCACCCTCCTCGCCTCTTCCACCGAGTTGCTCTTCCGATGGCGGACGTGGGGCAGGCGGAGCGTGAGGAAGCGGCCGTGGCGCCGTCGTCTTGACGGGGACTTTCCGCTTGCGGCTATTTGCCTTCCTCCGCGGCGTGGCGGGCGGCTCGCCCCGAGGGGCCCCAGGGCCTCCCCCTCCCAGCGTCCCGTGCGGCTCCATGAAGCTTGAACACCCCCCCCCCCCCGCCGCACCCCGCCCCAAACACTCGACCCGCGAGTGGATCGACCGATGGAACGGCGGCGAGGGGTACGCTGTAGCGGGCGCGAGGGGTACGCTGTAGCGGGAGCGAGGGGTACGCTGTAGCGGGAGCGAGGGGTACGCTGTAGCGGGAGCGAGGGGTACGCTGTAGCGGGCGCGAGGGGTACGCTGTAGCGGGAGCGAGGGGTACGCTGTAGCGGGAGCGAGGGGTACGCTGTAGCGGGAGCGAGGGGTACGCTGTAGCGGGAGCGAGGGGTACGCTGTAGCGGGAGCGAGGGGTACTATGTAGCGGGAGCGAGGGGTATGCTGTAGCGGGAGCGAGGGGTACGCTGTAGCGGGAGCGAGAGGTACGCTGTAGCGGGAGAGAGGGGCACGCTGTAGCGGGCGCGAGGGGTACGCTGTAGCGGGAGCGAGGGTACGCTGTAGCGGGCGCGAGGGGTACGCTGTAGCGGGAGCGAGGGTACGCTGTAGCGGGCGCGAGGGGTACGCTGTAGCGGGAGCGAGGGGTACGCTGTAGCGGGAGCGAGGGGTACGCTGTAGCGGGAGCGAGGGGTACTATGTAGCGGGAGCGAGGGGTACGCTGTAGCGGGCGCGAGGGGTACGCTGTAGCGGGAGCGAGGGGCACGCTGTAGCGACGACGAGGGGTACGCTGTAGCGGGCGCGAGGGGTATGCTGTAGCGGGAGCGAGGGGTACGCTGTAGCGGGAGCGAGGGGTACGCTGTAGCGGGAGCGAGGGGTACTATGTAGCGGGAGCGAGGGGTACGCTGTAGCGGGCGCGAGGGGTACGCTGTAGCGGGAGCGAGGGGTACGCTGTAGCGGGAGCAAGGGGTACGCTGTAGCGGGCGCGAGGGGTACGCTGTAGCGGGAGCGAGGGGCACGCTGTAGCGACGACGAGGGGTACGCTGTAGCGGGCGCGAGGGGTACGCTGTAGCGGGCGCGAGGGGTACGCTGTAGCGGGAGCGAGGGGTACGTTGTAGCGGGAGCGAGGGGTACGCTGTAGCGGGCGCTCGTGAGGGGGTTGCGTGCGGGCGACAGGCCTCTCCGTCTCTCGTTTCGGGGCGTTTCTGTATCGACGCAGAGTAGGGGGAGCACATCGGGATCAAGACGAACCCAAAACAAAACAAAAAAACACGACATCGCGGAGAGTAAATGCGGCGTTGAGCCCGACACAGCCATTATCCGAGAGGTTTATCGCGTCAACAAATCTGGCTGCCGCCTGGTGATGCTGGCTGTTGTCACGGTACTCGGATTGTAAATGTTGCGGATTTGCTCTCCAACACACAACCGGTGTAGTGCTGTACTAGTATACTGCACTAAACATGACATTATATACTACACTACAGGGGCATCTCACTCCTCAGTGTGCCGGGAAAGGTCCTGGCAAGGATTATTCAACATCGCCTTGCTAGGCATGCTGAGGAGAGGCTTGCGGAGCCCCAATGCGGTTTCAGGAAAGGGCGGTCCTGCACAGATGCCATATGTTATGTCCGTCTGCTACAGCAGAGGTGTAGGGAATTCCTACAAGACCTACATCTCTGCTTTATTGACCTGGTCAAGGCCTATGATACCATCAGTAGGCCTGGGCTCTGGGTTGTTTTTCGTGCTTTCAGAGTCCCTGACCCTCTGCTCACGATCATTAAGGACCTTCATGATGGTGAGCGGGCCCGGGTAAAACTACGTGGCCGGGAGTCTGAGCCATTCCCTGTTCACCTTGGGGTGCGGCAGGGATGTCCTCTGGCTCCCACATTATTTAACATCTATTTTGACCACGTAGTTCGTGATATAATGGGAGGCTGATCGATGCCCGGGTGCGGTCAAGGGATGGCTCCCTATTGCTCAACCACGTTATGGTTGAGCAAGTAGTGGAGAGAGTGGAGAGTTTCCCATACCTGGGCAGTGTGCTCATGACCGGCTCCAGTTTGACAGCAGAGGTCTCACTCCGAATCAGTCGAGCGGCAATATCTTTTCATCGGTTGCGCAACGCTGTGTGGAAGCTACCTGGTCTGTCGCTCCGCACGAAGCTTCAGGTCTTCTCGGCCACGGTCATTCCCTCCCTTCTCTACGCTTGCGAAACGTGGACCCCCCTAGTGGAGCATCTTCGCCGGTTGGAAACATCTAGGCTGGCCAGCCTACGATCCATCCTGGGTTTAGCCTGCAGGCTGGATTGTGTGAGGAGCTCACAAATCCACTTAGTGGCGAATGGTGGTTGTTGATGTAGGTGGTGGTGTAGGTGGTGATGTAGGTGGTGTTGGTGTTGTTGTTGTAGGTGGTGGTGGTGTTGTTGTTGGTGGTGGTGTAGGTGGTGGTGTGGGTGGTGTTGGTGTAGGTGGTGGTGGTGTAGGTGGTGGTGGTGTAGGTGCTGGTGTAGGTGGTGGTGTAGGTGGTGTAGGTGGTGCAGGTGGTGATGTAGGTGGTGGTGGTGGTGGTGGTGTAGGTGGTGGTGTAGGTGGTGGTGTAGGTGGTGTAGGTGGTGCAGGTGGTGATGTAGGTGGTGGTGGTGGTGGTGGTGTAGGTGGTGGTGTAGGTGGTGTAGGTGGTGTAGGTGGTGGTGGTGTAGGTGGTGGTAGTGTAGGTGGTTGTGGTTGTTGTTGGTGGTTGTTGTTGGTGGTGTAGGTGGTGGTTGTTGTTGATGGTAGTGTAGGTGGTGGTGGTTGTTGGTGGTGGTGTTGTTGTTGGTGGTGTAGGTGGTGGTGGTTATTGTTGTTGGTGGTGGTGTAGGTGGTTGTTGTTGTTGGTGGTGGTTGTTGTTGTTATTGTTGGTTGTTGTTGTTGTTGGTGGTTGTTGGTGGTTGTGGTGGTGGTGGTGGTTGTTGTGCTGAGTGGTCAAGGCCTCACCGCGAGCTCTTGCCGCCTGGGCTGTCGCGTGACGTCACCGGCGTGGGGGGAGAAAGTGTTGTGCGTGATGACGTCACGGAAGAGGGGGGGTGTGCGTGGTGACGTCACGAGCGTGCGTGGTGACGTCACGAGTGTACGTGTGACGTCGCTAGTAGTGGACGGGGGGGAGGTGCGTTGTGACAAGGCGAGTGTACGCGGTGACGTCACCGAAATAGGGGTGTGGGCTACGTGGTGACGTCATGTAGCTGTTGGTTGCCGGGTACGTGGTGACGTCACCAGATAAGGGTGTAGGCTGCGTAATGACGTCATTAGCACAGTGGGGCGGGTGCGCACAGGGTGCGTGGTGACGTCACCAACAGAGAGTCAGAATACATGACGTTAAAAATTGGATATCGTGACGTCACGGCTGCCGAGCCAGTGCGATGACGTCGTCTAGCTATCGGAAGCAGTGAAGTGACGTCACGAGGCTGTTTCCAGACAGAGGGAGAAAGGAACAAGGAGGGCAGGCGGCGATCAGGTGAGAGACTGGGCCTCACACACCACACACACACACACCACACACCACACACACACCACACACACACCACACACACACCACACACCACACACACACCACACCCACCACACACACACCACACACACACCACACACACACACCACACACACACCACACACACCATACACCACACACACCACACACCACACACACCACACACCACACACACCACACACACACACCACACACACACACCACACACACACACCACACACACACCACACACACACCACACACACCACACACACACACCACACACCACACACACACACCACACACACACACCACACACACACACCACACACACACCACACACACACACCACACACACACACCACACACCACACACACCACACACCACACACCACACACACCACACACCACACACCACACACACCACACACACCACACACCACACACACCACACACACCACACACACCACACACCACACACACCACACACACCACACACCACACACCACACACACACACCACACACCACACACACACACCACACACACCACACACACACACCACACACACACACCACACACCACACACACCACACACCACACACACCACACACCACACACACACCACACACCACACACACACCACACACCACACACACCACACACCACACACCACACACACACACCACACACACACACCACACACACACACCACACACACACACCACACACACACACCACACACACACACCACACACACACACACAACACACCACACACACCACACACACACCACACACACACACCACACACACACCACACACACACAACACACCACACACACCACACACACACCACACACACACCACACACACACACACACCACACACACACCACACACACACCACACACACACCACACACACACCACACACACACACCACACACACACCACACACACACCACACCACACACCACACACACACCACACACACCACACACACACCACACCACACACACACACCACACACACACACCACATACACACCACACACCACACACACACACCACACACACACACCACACACACACACCACACACACACCACACACACACCACACACACCACACCACACACACACACCGCACACACACCACATACACACCACACACACCACACACACACACCACACACACACCACACACACCACACACACACCACACACACACCACACACACCACACCACACACACACACCGCACACACACACACCACATACACACCACACACACACACCACACACACACCACACACACAGACACTCATGCACACTCATAGACACACACCTACACACACTCCCACACAGACACACACACACACAGACAAAGACAAAGATCCCCCGTGTAGCCTTAACAGACTGTAGAGGCAAGTGCTGTTAGCGAGTAGCACCTATGAAGGCTGGCACGGCACACGAGGGGGTGGGTGGCCAGCACCACGCCCGGCCGCCTTTGTCTCCCCAGTGGCGATGTTTACTACACACCGCTACACCAGCTACTCATTTGAGGCTGAGTCGACCTAGGGGAGGCCCGGGACCGGTTGAAATAATCGTCACCGGTGGTGTGTGGTGTGTGGTGTGTGGTGTGTGTGGTGTCATTTGTGTGGTGTGTGTGTGGTGTGTGTGTGGTGTGTGTGGTGCGTGTATGGTGGTATGTGTGGTATGTGTGGTGTGTTTTTTACACCGTAGTTTAGTGGTAGTTAATGAATTGTACAAGACCTACATCTTTGCTTTATTGAACTGGTCAAGGCCTATGATACCATCAGTAGGACTGGGCTCTGGGTTGTTCTTCGTGCTTTCGGAGTCCCTGACCCTCTGCTCACGATCATTAAGGACCTTCATGATGGTGAGCGGGCCTCGGGTAAAACTACGTGGCCGGGAGTCGGAGCCTTTCCCTGTTCACCTTGGGGTGCGACAGGGATGTCCTCTGGCTCCCACATTATTTAACATCTATTTCGACCGCGTAGTTCGTGAAGCCTTCGATGGCTGCACCGGAGGAATTTCCATCTGGTACAGATACAACGGGAGGCTGATCGATGCCCGGGTGCGATCAAGGGATGGCTCCCTATTGCTCGACCACGTTATGTATGCCGATGATTTGGTAATTTACACTCACACAGAGGAGGAGTTGGAGGCGCTGCTGCTGAGACTGGAGCTTGCCACTAAGAGGTGGGGCCTCACCATCAGCCCCACCAAAACGAAGCACCTGCCTGGGTGTTTTGTACCATCGGGCACTCCACCCCCACAACTCCCAATCGGTGATGGGGCAGTTGTGGAGAGAGTGGAGAGTTTCCCAGACTTGGGCAGTGTGCTCATGACCGGCTCCGGTTTGACAGCAGAGGTCTCGCTCCGAATCAGTCGAGCGGCAATATCTTTTCATCGGTTGCGTAACGCTGTGTGGAAGCTACCTGGTCTGTCGCTCCGCACGAAGCTTCAGGTCTTCTCGGCCACAGTCATTCCCTCCCCTGGCCTGGCACAAGCGTCGTGGTGACGTCACCGCCACTTAGTGGCGAATGGCGGTTGTTGAATTAAAGAGTGGGTGAATGAACGAGTGGGTGATTGGGTGGGTGAGTGAGTGAATGACAAGTCTGTGTAGCACTGGGGGAGAAAAAGACGGCCGGGCATAGTAGTGTAGTGTATAGTGTAGTGTGTAGTGTAGTGTGTAGTGTAGTGTATAGTAATGTAGTGTATAGTGTAGTGTGTAGTGTATAGTAGTGTAGTGTATAGTAGTGTAGTGTATAGTAGTATAGTGCATAGTGTAGTGTATAGTGTAGTGTGTAGTGTATAGTAGTGTATAGTAGTATAGTGTATAGTAGTGTAGTGTATAGTATAATAGTAGTGTAGTGTATAGTAGTGTGGTGTATAGACCCATAGACTACTCACACAGAGACCCATAGACTACTCACACACCCATAGACTACTCGCACAGAGACTCACACAGAGACCCATAGACTACTCACACAGACACCCATAGACTACTCACACAGAGACCCATAGACTACTCACACAGAGACTCATAGACTACTCACACAGAGACCCATAGACTACTCACACAGAGACCCATAGACTACTCACACAGAGACCCACAGACTACTCACACAGAGACCCATAGACTACTCACACAGAGACCCATAGACTACTCACACAGAGACCCACAGACTACTCACACAGAGACCCGTAGACTACTCACACAGACCCACAGACTACTCACACATAGACCCATAGACTACTCACACAGAGACCCATAGACTACTCACACACAGACCCATAGTCTACTCACACAGAGACCCACAGACTACTCACACAGAGACCCACAGACTACTCACACAGAGACCCACAGACTACTCACACAGAGACTCACACAGAGACCCATAGACTCACACAGAGACCCACAGACTACTCACACAGACTCACACAGAGACCCATAGACTACTCACACAGAGACTCACAGAGACTCACACAGAGACCCACAGACTACTCACACAGAGACCCACAGACTACTCACACAGAGACCCACAGACTACTCACACAGAGACCCATAGACTACTCACACAGAGACCCATAGACTACTCACACAGAGACCCACAGACTACTCACACAGAGACCCACAGACTACTCACACAGAGACCCACAGAGACTCACACAGAGACCCATAGACTCACACAGAGACCCACAGACTACTCACACAGAGACTCACAGAGACTCACACAGAGACCCATAGACTCACACAGAGACCCACAGACTACTCACACAGACTACTCACACAGAGACCCACAGACAACTCGCACGGGGGGGGGGGATCTCCCTTGATCCCCATGTGATAACAACCCGTCAATCCCACCCCACCCGTCCCATCCTATTTCCGCGTAGGACTGCTCGCGTACAACATTCCGCCCAAAATTTCTTTCCCCGGCTCCGTCGCCCGCCCCGCCGCGCCCCGCCCGGCCGCAATGGAACGCCGTCGCCCGTCCGGCGGCGCAAGCAAGTGGCACCAGTGCGGTCGCTGCACGTACGGCACCCACCGCAAGGCGCACATGCGCATACACCTGCGCACGCACACGGGAGAACGCCCCTTCGTGTGCACCGTCTGCTGGAAGGAGTTCACGCAGCTGGGCAGCCTCCAGCGGCACCAGCGGACGCACACCAGCGAGCAGCCGTTCAAGTGCGCCGCTTGCGGGCGGGCCTTCACCCAGCTGGGCAACCTGAAGCGCCACCAGCGGACCCACACGGGCGACCGGCCCTTCGGCTGCCCCGAGTGCGGACGGGCCTTTGCCGTGTCCTCGCACCTCCGGCGACACCGCGCGGTGCACGGGCCCGACCGGCCGTTCCGCTGCGAGGAGTGCGGGAAGGGCTTCGGGCAGGCCAGGGCCCTGGCACGGCACGGGAAGAGGCACGTCGTCGTGAAGGAGGAGGAGGGGGAGGTGGTGGTGAAGGAGGTGGTGAAGGAGGAGGGGGAGGTGAAGGAGGTGGTGAAAGAGGGGGGGGAGGTGGTGAAGGAGGGGGAGGAGGAGGAGGTGGAGGAGGAGGTGGAGCAGGAGGAGGATGACTATGAAGACGAAGGAGACAGCGGAGACGAAGGAGACGAAGGAGAGGAAGGAGAGGAAGGGGTAGGGGAGGAAGGAGGGGCAGAAGGAGGGGAAGAAGGAGGAGAAGGAGGAGGAGGTGGAAGATGAAGATGACGACGATGATGATGAAGGAGACAGCGGAGACGGAGGAGGGGAGTAAGGAGACGAAGAAGGAGTGGAAGGAGGGGAAGGAGAGGAGGAAGGAGGGGGAGGAGGTGGTGAAGGAGGGGGAGGAGGAGATGGTGAAGGAGGGGGAGGAGGAGGGGGAGGAGGAAGCTGAAGGAGACAGCGGAGACGAAGGAGAGGAAGGAGAGGAAGGAGAGGAGGAAGGAGGGGGGGAAGGAGGAGGGGAAGGAGGGGACGGCTGCGTTAGCGGCGGGAGACGTTGAGCCACGTTGGTGCCACGGGAGGGGGGAGGAGTCACGGAGGGGGAGGAGTCAAAGGGGGAGGAGCCACGACGGATGGGGAGGCGCCGGGGAGGAGTCACGGAGGGGGAGGAGTCAAAGGGGGAGGAGTCACGGATGGGGAGGCGCCGGGGAGGAGTCACGGAGGGGGAGGAGTCAAAGGGGGAGGAGCCACGGTGGAGGGGGAGGAGCCACGGAGGGGGAGGAGTCACGGATGGGGAGGCGCCGGGGAGGAGTCACGGAGGGGGAGGAGTCAAAGGGGGAGGAGTCACGGAGGGGGAGGAGTCACGGATGGGGGTGCGCCGTGGAGGAGGAGGAGTCACGGAGGGGGAGGAGTCAAAGGGGGAGGAGTCACGGAGGGGGAGGAGTCACGGAGGGGGAGGAGTCGTGGATGGGGAGGCGCCGCGGAGGGGGAGGAGTCACGGGGGAGGAGCCACCGAGGGGGAGGAGCCACCGAGGGGGAGGAGCCACCGAGGGGGAGGAGCCACCGAGGGGGAGGAGCCACCGAGGGGGAGGAGGGGGATACGAGACGGAAGAAGATGGCGATGATGGCGATGATGGCAGTGATGATGATGGTGATGACGATGGCAGTGATGATGACGATGATGGCGATGGCGATGACGATGATGATGGCAGTGATGATGATGATGGCGATGATGATGATGATGATGGCGATGATGGCAGTGATGATGATGATAGTGATGACGATGGCAGTCATGATGATGGTGATGGCGATGATGATTGGGATGATGATGGCGGTGATGATTGGGATGATGATGGCGGTGATGATGATGATGATGGCGATGATGATTGGGATGATGATGGCGGTGATGATTGGGATGATGATGGCGGTGATGATTGGGATGATGATGGCGGTGATGATGATGATGATGGCGATGATGATTGGGATGATGATGGCAGTGATGATTGGGATGATGATGGCGGTGATGATTGGGATGATGATGGCGGTGATGATGATGATGGCGATGATGGCAGTGATGATGATGATGGCGATGATGATGATGACGATGATGATGGCGGTGATGATGATGATGGCGATGGCGGTGATGATGATGATGGCGATGATGATGATGATGATGGCGGTGAAGTATAAATGTGATGGAGGTGGTGATGGTGGCGGTTCAGCTAACGGGGTTCTCACGACTCGGTGGTCAGAGGAGATGTTGACCACCTCGCCTGGTGTACAGGAGGTCGTGGGTTCAATGTTGACTACCTCGCCTGGTGTGCAGGAGGTCGTGGGTTCGATGTTGAGATGTTGACTACCTCGCCTGGTGTACAGGAGGTCGTGGGTTCGATGCTGAGATGTTGACTACCTCGCCTGGTGTGCAGGAGGTCGTGGCTTCGATGCTGAGATGTTGACTACCTCGCCTGGTGTACAGGAGGTCGTGGGTTCGATGCTGAGATGTTGACTACCTCGCCTGGTGTGCAGGAGGTCGTGGGTTCGATGTTGAGATGTTGACTACCTCGCCTGGTGTACAGGAGGTCGTGGGTTCGAGGCTGAGATGTTGACTACCTCGCCTGGTGTACAGGAGGTCGTGGGTTCGATGCTGAGATGTTGACTACCTCGCCTGGTACACAGGAGGTCGTGGGTTCGATGTTGACTACCTGGCCTGGTGTACAGGAGGTCGTGGGTTCGAGGCTGAGATGTTGACCACCTCGCCTGGTGTACAGGAGGTTGCCCCTGACGATGCCTGCTGCATAGCTGGAGTGGTCGCGTGGATTTGTTTCTGGCTTCTCCGTTCCCCCCGCCTCTCCGTGTCTAGAATCGACGTCTCTTGAGCGTTTGGGTCTCTATCTGTGGATTTTTCTTCTGGGTCTCTGTGGGTCTCTGTGGGTCTCTGTGGGTCTCTGTGGGTATCTGTGGGTCTCTGTGGGTCTCTGTGGGTGTCTGTGGGTGTCTGTGGGTCTCTGTGGGTGTCTATGGGTCTCTGTCGGTCTCTATGGGTCTCTGTGTGGGTCTCTGTGTGTCTCTGTGGGTCTCTGTGGGTCTCTGTGGGTCTCCATCGGAACCTGTAGATCTCTCTGTGGGTCTCTGTGGGTCTCTGTGGGTCTCTGTGGGTCTATGTGGGTGTCTTTGGGTCTCTGTGGGTCTCTGTGGGTGTCTGTGGGTCTCTGTGCGTTTAGAGGGCGTGACTGCCGCTATCAATATCCACGTGGTGATGATGATGGTGGTGGTGATGCTGGTGATTCGACGGTGGTGGCGGCGGTGGTGGTGATGGTGGTGGCGGTGGTGGTGATGGTGGTGATGGTGGTGGAGGTGATGGTGATGCTGGTGATGACGGTGGTGGCGGCGGTGGTGGCGGGTGGTGGTGATGGCGGTGGTGGAGATGATGGCGGGTGGTGGTGATGGCGGTGGTGGTGATGGTGATGGCGGTGGTGGAGATGATGGTGATGGTGGTGGCGGTGGCGGTGGTGATGGTGGTGGCGGGGTGGCGGTGGTGGAGATGATGGTGATGGTGGTGGCGGTGGCGGTGGTGGAGATGGTGGTGATGGTGGTGGCGGCGGGTGGCGGTGGTGGTGGAGATGATGGTGATGGTGGTGGCGGCGGGTGGTGGAGATGATGGTGATGGTGGTGGCGGCGGCGGTGGTGGTGGTGGTGATGATGGTGGCGGTGGTGGAGGTGATGGTGGTGGCGGCGGTGGCGGTGGGTGGAGATGGTGGTGATGGTGATGGCGGTGGTGGAGATGATGGTGATGGTGGTGGCGTTGGTGGAGATGATGGTGATGGTGGTGGCGGCGGTGGCGGTGGTGGAGATGGTGATGGTGGTGATGGTGATGGCGGTGGTGGAGATGATGGTGGTGCGTTGGTGGAGATGATGGTGATGGTGGTGGCGGCGGGTGGCGGTGGTGGAGATGGTGGTGATGGTGATGGCGGTGGTGGAGATGATGGTGATGGTGGTGGCGTTGGTGGAGATGATGGTGATGGTGGTGGCGGTGGCGGTGGTGGCGGTGGTGGTGATGGCGGTGGTGGAGATGATGGCGGTGGCGGTGATGGTGATGGCGGTGGTGGAGATGATGGTGATGGCGGTGGTGGTGGTGATGGTGGTGGCGGTGGTGGAGATGATGGTGATGGTGGTGGCGGTGGTGGAGATGGTGGTGATGGTGGTGGCGGCGGTGGCGGTGGTGGTGGAGATGATGGTGATGGTGGCGGTGGTGGTGGTGGTGATGGTGGTGGTGGCGGTGGTGGAGATGGTGGTGATGGTGATGGCGTTGGTGGAGATGATGGTGATGGTGGTGGCGTTGGTGGAGATGATGGTGATGGTGGTGGCGGCGGTGGTGGAGATGGTGGTGATGGTGATGGCGGTGGTGGTGATGGTGGTGGCGGTGGTGGTGATGGTGATGGCGGTGGTGGAGATGGTGGTGATGGTGATGGCGGTGGTGGAGATGGTGGTGATGGTGGTGGCGGTGGTGGAGATGATGGTGATGGTGGTGGCGTTGGTGGAGATGATGGTGATGGTGGTGGCGGCGGTGGTGGAGATGGTGGTGATGGTGGTGGCGGTGGTGGTGATGGTGGTGGCGGTGGTGGAGATGGTGATGGCGGTGGTGGAGATGATGGTGATGGTGGAGGAGAAATAAAATATTGAATCCACTCCCCCGTGTGGCTCCGTCTGTAGCTCTCGAACGCTCCCCCCCTCCTCCTCCTCCCCTCCTCCTCCCTCTTCCCCCCCCTCCTCCCCCTCCTCCTCCCCCTCCACCCCCTGAGTGATGGGTGGGTGGGTGAGTGGGTCGGTGGGTGAGTGGGTGGGTGAGTGGGTGGATGATGAGTGGGTGGGTGGTGAGTGAGTGAGTGGGTGGGTGGGTGGGTGAGTGAGTGGGTGGGTGGGGTGGGTGATGAGTGAGTGGGTGGGTGAGTGAGTGGGTGAGTGAGTGGGTGGGTGAGTGGGTGGATGATGAGTGGGGTGGGTGGGTGAGTGAGTGGGTGGGTGGGTGGGTGGGTGAGTGAGTGGGTGGGTGGGTGGGTGGGTGATGAGTGAGTGGGTGGGTGAGTGAGTGGGTGAGTGAGTGGGTGGGTGATGAGTGAGTTGGTGGGTGGGTGATTAGTGGGTAGGTGAGTTTGAGTGATGAGTGGTTGAGTGATGGGTGGGGGGGGGAGTGATGAGTGAATGAGTGAGTGGGTGGGTGAGTGGGTCGGTGGGTGGGTGAGTGAGTGGGTAGGTGAGTGAGTGAGTGGGTGAGTGAGTGGGTGGGTGAGTGAGTGGGTAGGTGAGTGAGTGAGTGGGTGGGTGGGTGAGTGATGAGTGGTTGAGTGATGAGTGGGTGGGGGGGGGGGTGAGTGGATGAGTGAGTGGGTGGGTGAGTGAGTGGGTGGTGGGTGATGAGTGGGTGAGTGAGTGGGTGGGTGATGAGTGGGTGAGTGAGTGGGTGGGTGATGAGTGGGTGAGTGGGTGGGTGAGTGAGTGAGTGGGTGGGTGGGTGAGTGAGTGAGTGAGTGGGTGAGTGGGTGAGTGAGTGAGTGGGTGAGTGATGAGTGGGTGAGTGATGAGTGGGTGGGTGGGTGGGGGGGGGGGTGAGTGATGAGTGAGGGGTGAGTGAGTGATGAGTGGGTGGGTGTGTGGGTGAGTTTGAGTGGGTCGGTGGGTGAGTGGATGGGTGAGTGGGTGGGTGAGTGGGTGAGTGAGTGGGTCGGTGAGTGGGTGAGTGAGTGGGTGGGTGAGTGGCTGAGTGAGTGGGTGGGTGAGTGAGTGGGTGGGTGAGTGAGTGGGTGAGGTGAGTGAGTGGGTGAGTGAGTGCGTGGGTTAGTGAGTGGGTGGGTGAGTGGGGTGGGTGAGTTTGAGTGGTGAGTGGATCTCCTGTACACCAGGCGAGGTAGTCAACATCTCAGCATCGAACCCACGACCTCCTGTACACCAGGCGAGGTAGTTAACATCTCAGCCTCGAACCCACGACCTCCTGTACACCAGGCGAGGTAGTTAACATCTCAACATCGAACCCACGACCTCCTGTACACCAGGCGAGGTAGTCAACATCTCAGCCTCGAACCCACGACCTCCTGTTACACCAGGCGAGGTAGTTAACATCTCAACATCGAACCCACGACCTCCTGTGTACCAGGCGAGGTAGTCGACATCTCGGCATCGAACCCACGACCTCCTGTGTACCAGGCGAGGTAGTTAACATCTCAACATCGAACCCACGACCTCCTGTACACCAGGCGAGGTAGTCAACATCTCAACCTCGAACCCACGACCTCCTGTGTACCAGGCGAGGTAGTCAACATCGAACCCACGACCTCCTGTGTAGCAGGCGAGGTAGTCAACATCGGACCCACGACCTCCTGTACATCAGGCGATGTAGTCAACATCGAACCCACGACCTCAAGTGCACCAGGCGAGGTAGTGAACATCTCAACCTCGAACCCACGACCTCCTGTACACCAGGCGACGTAGTCAACATCGAACCCACGACCTCAAGTGCACCAGGCGAGGTAGTCAACATCTCAGCATCGAACCCACGACCTCCTGTGTACCAGGCGAGGTAGTCAACATCTCAGCATCGAACCCACGACCTCCTGCGCACCAGGCGAGGTAGTCAACATCTCAGCATCGAACCCACGACCTCCTGCGCACCAGGCGAGGTAGTTAACATCTCAGCATGGAACCCACGACCTCCTGTGTACCAGGCGAGGTAGTCAACATCTCAGCATCGAAGCCACGACCTCCTGTGTACCAGGCGAGGTGGTCAACATCTCAGCATCGAACCCACGACCTCCTGTGCACCAGGCGAGGTAGTCAACATCTCAGCATCGAAGCCACGACCTCCTGTGTACCAGGCGAGGTGGTCAACATCTCAGCATCGAACCCACGACCTCCTGTACACCAGGCGAGGTAGTCAACATCTCAGCATCGAACCCACGACTTCCTGTACACCAGGCGAGGTAGTCAACATCTCAGCATCGAACCCACGACCTCCTGTGTACGAGGCGAGGTGGGTCAACATCTCAGCATCGAACCCACGACCTCCTGTACACCAGGCGAGGTAGTCAACATCTCAGCATCGAACCCACGACTTCCTGTACACCAGGCGAGGTAGTCAACATCTCAGCATCGAACCCACGACCTCCTGTGTACGAGGCGAGGTGGTCAACATCTCTGTAGCCCCCCGTGTATAACCGGACGCACGTGCAATCGGATGTTTCGCTTGCGGTCAAATCCCTGCCTCCTTCCACGTTCTTCCTCTTCCCCCCACGACTCACTCAGTCACCCCACGTCTACACACGACTACACGAAACACTGCTACACTACACTATACACTACTACACTATACACTACTATACACTACTACACTATACACTACACTATACACTACACTATATACTACACTATACACTACACTATACACTACACTACACTATACACTACTACACTATACACTACACTATATACTACACTATACACTACACACTACACTACACACTACACTATACACTACACTATACACTCCACTATACACTACTACACTATATACTACACTATACACTACTACACTATATACTACACTATACACTACACTACACTATACACTACACTATACTACACACTACACTATACACTACACTATACACTACACTATACACTACTACACTATACACTACTACACTATACACTACACTATACACTACTACACTATACACTACTACACTATATACTACTACAACTACTACACTATACACTACACTATACACTACACTATACACTACACTATACACTATACACTACACTACTACACTATACTACTACACTACACTATACACTACACTATACACTACACTATACACTGCACTATATACTACACTATACACTACACTATACACTACACTATACACTACACTATACACTAAACCACACTACACACTACACTATACACTACATACTACACTATACACTACACTATACACTACACTACACACTACACTATACACTACACTATACACTACACTATACACTACACTATACACTAAACCACACTATACACTACACTATACACTACACTACACACTAAACCACACTACACACTACACTATACACTACACTATACACTACACTATACACTACATACTACACTATACACTACACTATACACTACACTACACACTACACTACACACTACACTATACACTACACTATACACTACACACGACACTACACACTATACACTACACTACACACTACACTACTATACACTACACTACTATACACTATACACTACACTACTATACACTACACTACTATACACTATACACTACACTATACACTACACTACTATACACTATACACTACACACTGCTACGTCTACTCATCTCACAGACCCGTTGCCTCATCGTCTGCATCTTCTCACCGCAAACTTCCCAATTCTCTCTCGAGACGCGAAGTCGCGTGCCTTGTGCGGTTGAACCGCACTCCGAGACGACTGACTCACAGCCCACAAGTTTACTGAGTTGTTGATTATGTTGCCAGGTGGAGGGAGAACATCGCCCCATACTCCCATAGAGACCCACACAGAGACCCACAGAGACCCACACTCATAGAGACCCACAGAGACCCACAGAGACCCACAGAGATCCACACTCATAGAGACCCACAGAGACCCATACTCAGAGAGACCCACAGAGACCCACACTCATAGAGACCCACAGAGACCCACACTCATAGAGACCCACAGAGACCCATACTCAGAGAGACCCACAGAGATCCACACTCATAGAGACCCACAGAGACCCACACTCATAGAGACCCATACTCAGAGAGACCCACAGAGACCCACACTCAGAGAGACCCACAGAGACCCATACTCATAGAGACCCACAGAGACCCACACTCATAGAGACCCACAGAGACCCATACTCATAGAGACCCACAGAGACCCACACTCAGAGAGACCCACAGAGACCCATACTCATAGAGACCCACAGAGACCCACACTCACAGAGACCCACAGAGACCCACACTCAGAGAGACCCATACTCATAGAGACCCACAGAGACCCATACTCAGAGAGACCCACAGAGACCCACAGAGACCCATACTCAGAGAGACCCACACAGAGACCCACAGAGACCCACACTCATAGAGACCCACAGAGACCCACACTCATAGAGACCCATACTCAGAGAGACCCACAGAGACCCACACTCATAGAGACCCACAGAGACCCATACTCATAGAGACCCACAGAGACCCACAGAGACCCATACTCATAGAGACCCACAGAGACCCACAGAGACCCACACTCATAGAGACCCATACTCATAGAGACCCACAGAGACCCACAGAGACCCATACTCATAGAGACCCACAGAGACCCATACCCATAGAGACCCACACAGAGACCCACAGAGACCCACAGAGACCCATACTCATAGAGACCCATACTCAGAGAGACCCACAGAGACCCATACTCATAGAGACCCACAGAGACCCACAGAGACCCATACTCATAGAGACCCACAGAGACCCATACCCATAGAGACCCACACAGAGACCCACAGAGACCCACACAGAGACCCATACTCATAGAGACCCACAGAGACCCATACTCATAGAGACCCAAAGAGACCCATACTCATAGAGACCCACAGAGACCCACAGAGACCCACACTCAAAGAGACCCACACAGAGACCCACAGAGACCCATACTCATAGAGACCCACACAGACCCACAGAGACCCATACTCATAGAGACCCACAGAGACCCATACTCAAAGAGACCCACACAGAGACCCACAGAGACCCACACTCAAAGAGACCCACACAGAGACCCACAGAGACCCATACTCATAGAGACCCACACAGACCCACAGAGACCCATACTCATAGAGACCCACAGAGACCCATACTCAAAGAGACCCACACAGAGACCCACAGAGACCCACACTCAAAGAGACCCACACAGAGACCCACAGAGACCCACACTCAAAGAGACCCACACAGAGACCCACAGAGACCCATACTCATAGAGACCCACAGAGACCCAAACTCAAAGAGACCCACACAGAGACCCACAGAGACCCACACTCAAAGAGACCCACACAGAGACCCACAGAGACCCATACTCATAGAGACCCACACAGACCCACAGAGACCCATACTCATAGAGACCCACAGAGACCCAAACTCAAAGAGACCCACACAGAGACCCACAGAGACCCACACTCAAAGAGACCCACACAGAGACCCACAGAGACCCATACTCAGAGAGACCCACAGAGACCCACAGAGACCCATACTCAGAGAGACCCACACAGAGACCCACAGAGACCCACACTCATAGAGACCCACAGAGACCCACACTCATAGAGACCCATACTCAGAGAGACCCACAGAGACCCACACTCATAGAGACCCACAGAGACCCATACTCATAGAGACCCACAGAGACCCACAGAGACCCATACTCATAGAGACCCACAGAGACCCACAGAGACCCACACTCATAGAGACCCATACTCATAGAGACCCACAGAGACCCACAGAGACCCATACTCATAGAGACCCACAGAGACCCATACCCATAGAGACCCACACAGAGACCCACAGAGACCCACAGAGACCCATACTCATAGAGACCCATACTCAGAGAGACCCACAGAGACCCATACTCATAGAGACCCACAGAGACCCACAGAGACCCATACTCATAGAGACCCACAGAGACCCATACCCATAGAGACCCACACAGAGACCCACAGAGACCCACACAGAGACCCATACTCATAGAGACCCACAGAGACCCATACTCATAGAGACCCACAGAGACCCATACTCATAGAGACCCACAGAGACCCACAGAGACCCACACTCAAAGAGACCCACACAGAGACCCACAGAGACCCATACTCATAGAGACCCACACAGACCCACAGAGACCCATACTCATAGAGACCCACACAGACCCACAGAGACCCATACTCATAGAGACCCACAGAGACCCATACTCAAAGAGACCCACACAGAGACCCACAGAGACCCACACTCAAAGAGACCCACACAGAGACCCACAGAGACCCATACTCATAGAGACCCACACAGACCCACAGAGACCCATACTCATAGAGACCCACAGAGACCCATACTCAAAGAGACCCACACAGAGACCCACAGAGACCCACACTCAAAGAGACCCACACAGAGACCCACAGAGACCCACACTCAAAGAGACCCACACAGAGACCCACAGAGACCCATACTCATAGAGACCCACAGAGACCCAAACTCAAAGAGACCCACACAGAGACCCACAGAGACCCACACTCAAAGAGACCCACACAGAGACCCACAGAGACCCATACTCATAGAGACCCACACAGACCCACAGAGACCCATACTCATAGAGACCCACAGAGACCCAAACTCAAAGAGACCCACACAGAGACCCACAGAGACCCACACTCAAAGAGACCCACACAGAGACCCACAGAGACCCATACTCATAGAGACCCACACAGACCCACAGAGACCCATACTCATAGAGACCCATACAGACCCATAATCATAGAGTCTGTGGCTCTCAGTGTTGAGTCTGTGGGTCTCTGTATGAGTAGTCTATGGGTCTCTGTGTGAGTAGTCTGTGTGTCTCTGTGTGAGTAGTCTATGGGTCTCTGTGTGAGTAGTCTGTGGGTCTCTGTGTGAGTAGTCTATGGGTCTCTGTGTTGACTCTATGGGTCTCAGTATGAGTAGTCTATGGGTCTCTGTGTGAGTACTCTATGGGTTTCTGTGTGAGTAGTCTATGGGTCTCTGCGTGAGTAGTCTATGGGTCTCTGTGTGAGTAGTCTATGGGTCTCTGCGTGAGTAGTCTATGGGTCTCTGTGTGAGTAGTCTATGGGTCTCTGTGTGAGTAGTCTATGGGTCTCTGTGTGAGTACTCTATGGGTCTCTGTGTTGACTCTATGGGTCTCAGTGCTGAGTCTATGGGTCTCTGTGTTGACTCTATGGGTCTCAGTGCTGAGTCTATGGGTCTCTGTGTGAGTACTCTATGGGTCTCTGTGTGAGTAGTTTATGGGTCTCTGTGTGAAGGGATCCGCAGTCGCCAGTCCGGGGCCAGTCGAGGAGTCCGTGACGTCTAGGGGGTCTCCGCCGGGCGGTTCCAGGCGGCCCACAGAGCCTTAGACTGGACGCAGGAGGAGGGGGGCGGGGTCGTTGAAGGCCTCGCCCCCTACCCTCAACGACAAAGCACCCGGCCACCATCGAGGGCTGTACCGGCAAGAGCGAAGGGCTGAGCCGCAAGCGGCCAATTTCACTGCCTCCCCATGGGGCTTCAAACAGCGCCTGCCGCTGGGAGTTTGCTCCTTGCCGGGATTCGTGCCTTACGCGCATCCGAGTGACGCCGTCGTTTTTCGGGTCGCGCGTTCGAGGGACCGTTCGCGGCGTTTGCGTGCCCAGGCCAACGTAAAGCCACAACCACCACGGCGTCGATCGATGCTGGACGTCCGTGCGGTATCTGCGTCACGTGGTGAGCGCGAAATTAGCCGACCCGCCACCCTGCCCGCCCGCCCGCCAGAGGTCGCAAACGGGTTTTGATTACTTACCCGTACCCGTACCCGGCCGCACCAGGGTCGCAAACGGGTACCCGTACCCAGCCGTACCCGTACCCTACCCGATACCCGGCTACCCGTACCCAGCCGGGTACGGGTAGCCGTTCCCTACCCGTACCCTACCCGAAATGAGTGACAAACGGTTACTCACCAGTGACTCACGGCCTACCCGTACCCGTACCCGGCCACACCAGGGTCGCAAACGGCTACCCAGCTACCCGTACCTGGCCGGGTACGGGTAGCCGGGTATCGGGTAGGGTACAGGTATCGGGTACCCGATTGCGACCTCTGGGATGAAGCCATGTTGCAGGCACGGGTGGGTTGATTCTAGGAACTAGAATTGTGAGAAGAGTCAAGACGTTGGGAAATGTGACAAACGGTTACTCACCCAGTGACTCACGGCCTACCCGTACCCGGCCGCATCAGGGTCGCAAACGGCTACCCGTACCCGTACCCGGCCGGGTACGGGTAGCCGGGTATCGGGTAGGGTACGGGTATCGGGTACCCCCCCCGGTTGCGACCTCTGCCTGAAAGCCACAACCACCTCGGTGTCGATCGATGCTGGATGTCCGTGCGGTATCTGCGTCACGCGGCGAACGCGAAATTGGCCGACCCACCCTCCCCCCCCAAAAAAATCCGTGGCCGTTAGTCGGGTTTACCGCAGGGTTTGTTCCGCAATCCGCGACGATTACACAACCACCCTCTCTGCGCGTGTTTGTAAATCAAGAACGTGTCACTGCCGGGTGGGTGTTGGGGAAGCGACAGAGGGAACTGCCATAGCAACGCCGCGCTAAACCGGCTGACAAGCAGAGGTCGCAACCGGGTACCCGATACCCGTACCCTACCCGATACCCGGCTACCCGTACCCCGGCCGGATATGGGTAGCCGTTTGTGACCCTGGTGCGGCCGGGTACGGGTAGGCCGTGAGTCACTGGTGAGTCACCGTTTGTCACTCATTTCGGGTAGGGTATGGGTAGGGAACGGCTACCTGTACCCGGCCGGGTACGGGTAGGGTACGGGTACGGCCGGGTACAGGTACCCGTTTGCGACCCTGGTGCGGCCGGGTACGGGTACGGGTAAGGAATCAAAACCCGTTTGCGACCTCTGCTGACAAGACGCTCCACCTATGGCGGACCCCCACCCCCCCCCCCCCCCCCCCCCAACTTCTCCACTTTTGATTCTCCGCACGGAACGCCGCTCCGGTGATCTTTGGGGGGGGGGGGGCTGTTGTTTTCTTTCTCAAGTGAAGGGCGGAGTGGGTGGGGGGGGGGGGGGGGGTCACGGTGAACTGCGGCAGCCGTGTCCTTTCTCCGGCGAAAGCCGCGGATGAGTTCAGGTGACAGGGGACGATGTCTTTCTGCTACTGATGATGCTGATGATGCTGCTGCTGGTGCTACAGGAAGCAGGTG
Source organism: Lampetra planeri (assembly GCF_965212315.1). Lineage (NCBI taxonomy): Eukaryota > Metazoa > Chordata > Hyperoartia > Petromyzontiformes > Petromyzontidae > Lampetra > Lampetra planeri. Next base: position 50,725 of record NW_027615135.1, on the reverse strand, counting down.
GATTGCTTCCCCATTTTTGCAAATCGCTCGACAGATGTTGGATGATGTAATTCCCGGCGAAAAGTGGCACTGCTGGAATTGTGAATGTTGTGGATTTACTCTCCATCACACTGGTGGGACGAAGTAGTATACTACACTATACACTATACACTACACGATACACTATACACTACATTATACACTATATACTACATTATACACTACACACTATATACTATACTACACGATACACTATACACTACACTATACACTAATCTATACACTACATACTACATTATACACTACACACTACACTATACACTAATCTATACACTACATACTACATTATACACTACACGATACACTATACACTACACGATACACTATATACTACATTATACACTACACACTATATACTATATACTACATTATACACTACACACTATATACTATACTACACGATACACTATACACTATACACTACACTATACACTACACTATACACTATATACTACATTATACACTACACACTATATACTATATACTACATTATACACTACACACTATATACTATACTACACGATACACTATACACTACACTATACACTAATCTATACACTACATACTACATTATACACTACACACTACACTATACACTATACACTAATCTATACACTATATACTACACTACACACTATATACTATACTACACTATACACTACACACTATACACTACACTACACTATACACTATATACTACATTATACACTACACTATATACTACACTATACACTACACTATACACTATACACTACACTATATACTACACTATACACTATACACTACACTATACACTATATACTACATTATACACTACACACTACACACTACACTATACACTATATACTACATTATACACTACACACTACACTATACACTAATCTATACACTATATACTACACTACACACTATATACTATACTACACTATACACTACACACTATACACTACACTACACTATACACTATATACTACACTATACACTACACTATACACTATATACTACACTATACACTACACTATACAATATATACTACTATACACCACTATACACTACACTATACACTATATACTACATTATACACTACACTATATACTACTATACACTACACTACACACTACACTATACACTACACTACTATACACTAATCTATACACTACACTATACACTACATTACACACTACACTATACACTACTATACACTACACTACACACTACACTAATCTACATTACACTATACACTACACTATACACTACACTATACACTACTACACGGGTACGGGTAGGCCGTGAGTCACTGGTGAGCCACCGTTTGTCACTCATTTCCCAACGTCTTGTCTCTTCTCACAATTCAAGTTCCTAGACTCAATTCTAGATTTGAAGCGTTCGTGACTGCAAGGAATCATATTCTTATGTTTTTTCGGTAAAGTCACGTAGGTAAAACATCAAAATTAATGAAAATAAAATAAAATAAAAACAAAAATCACGACGTTTCGGAGGCAACACAAGTCTCCGTCATCAGGTGGGACCGTCACAGCCGAATTAGCTGCATCAAGTGATCAAGTGATGCAGCTAATTCGGCTGTGACGGTCCCACCTGACGACGGAGACTTGTGTTGCCTCCGAAACGTCGTGATTTTTGTTTTTATTTTATTTTATTTTTATTAATTTTGATGTTTTACCTACGTGACTTTACCGAAAAAACATAAGAATATGATTCCTAGAATCAACCCACCCGCGCCTGCAACATGGCTTCATCCCAGAGGTCGCAATCGGGTACCCGGTACCCGTACCCGGCCGGGTACAGGTAGTCGGGTATCGGGTACGGGTAAGGAATCAAAACCCTTTGGAACCTCATTTGCCAGTAAAAAATATGATAATTGTTTTTTTACCCTTCTATCTGGCAACAAAACTGACACCTTTTTACAAGGAGTCATGTTTGCATAGACCACAATACCTGCGGTCATAATGCAAACAAAAGAACATAACTCTGATAATGTATGTGCACTGTCCTTGAAGTTGATTGGTCCACACCCGAGACAGCTTTCCTTAGAGCCTAGTCTCACATGGTCCTTGAAGTTGATTGGTCCACACCCGAGACAGCTTTCCTTAGAGCCTAGTCTCACATGGTCCTTGAAGTTGATTGGTCCACACCCGAGACAGCTTTCCTTAGAGCCTAGTCTCACATGGTCCTTGAAGTTGATTGGTCCACACCCGAGACAGCTTTTTTACTGGCAAATGAGGTTCCAATGATGTAAATGCTTGACCCCGAGCTCTCATACTCTGATGGTGCATTGCCTTTGAGTTGTGCGCCTTTTGGCGTCATCTGGTCCAACACCATGTGAGACTAGGCTCCAAACACCCACAGAGACCCATAGACACCCACAGAGACCCATAGACACCCACAGAGACCCATATACACCCACAGAGACCCCATAGACACCCATAGACACCCACAGAGACCCATAGACACCCATAGACACCCATATACACCCACAGAGACCCCATAGACACCCATAGACACCCACAGAGACCCATATACACCCACAGAGACCCATATACACCCACAGAGACCCATAGACACCCACATAGACCCATAGACACCCACAGAGACCCATAGACACCCACAGAGACCCATATACAACCATAAAGACCCATATACACCCACAGAGACCCATAGAGACCCACAGACACCCACAGAGACCCATAGACACCCACAGAGACCCATAGTCACCCACAGACACCCACAGAGACCCATAGACACCCACAGAGACCCATAGTCACCCATAGACACCCATAGTCACCCATAGTCACCTACAGAGACCCAGAGGCCCCTCCCTCTCTAGCCCCTCCCCCCTCTAGCCCCGCCCCTTCTAGCACCTCCCCCCTCTAGCTCCTCCCCCTCTAGTCCCGCCCCCCCTAACCCCTCCCCCTTTCTAGCCCCTCCCCCCCTCTCTAGCCCCTCCCCCTCTGCTCCACGAGGTAGTTCGTGCCCGCGTTGGGTCCCGTTGAGTCGCTCGGAGTCGAGGGGGTCAATGGAGGTCGGCGTGGGGCTGACAGTCACCTGGTTCATCACGACGACGATGATGATGCTGATGATGCTGCTGATGATGCTGATGCCTCTAGCAGCACTCACACAGGCACAAGGTACTGGTGGGGGTTCAGCTCGCCACACACACACACCACTCACTCACCCACCCACTCACTCATTCACCCACCCAGGGCCGGCCCGAGGCATAAGCGAACTAAGCGGCTGCTTGGGGCCCCCTGGCCACCAGGGGGCCCCCGAATCGTTTTTTTTTTTTACAATTAAATAACTTAAACAAGTGATATAAATGAATTAATGAATGAATGAATAAAGTGTCATTTTTTAATGCTGTAGTGGACCGTAGTATTCTGTCATTGGAGGATAGATTTAAGTCTCTAAGTGAGGTTAAAGAGAACTTTGGAGTGCTGCTCAATTTTAGGGAGCTAGATCAAAAGGTCCGGAGGGAACAATGTGAGCTTCTTGGGGAAAAACTCTCTTGTGGAGAGGAGGCTGATATTGATGGTAGCGCACTGGCAGTAGAGATAGAGAGTCTTCCTGAACTTCCCCAAACTATGATGACTGCCTTTGAGCTTCTCACATACCTCTCACAAAATGAGATGTGTGAGCTTTACCCAAATCTTTGGGTAGCTCTCAGGATAGCCTGCACTCTGCCTGTGTCAGTTGCCTCAGCAGAGAGGAGCTTTTCCAAGCTCAAATTGATAAAAACATATTTGAGATCATCAATGGCCCAGGAAAGACTAAGTGGACTTGCAGTCATTAGTATTAATAACAAAGTTGGCCAAGCAATACCATACAATGATGTCATTAGTGACTTTGCCTCCAGAAAAGCTAGGAAGGAACGATTTTGAGGTCATTGTTGTACAGTTGACATTGTTGAACCCTTGCTGTTCTTATGTTTGCTTTCATTATTTAAGTATCTTTTTTTTTGTAACATTCTATTTTTGATTAGATTAATGTTTGTCTATTTTGGTTTTATTTAAAAGATTGCACATTTAATGCACATTTGCAAATAATTTATTTAATATGTTTTTTGTGACCGTTTGTATTCAGAAGTTTTAATAAAAGAGTGAAGTATTTTAAGTGTTGTTTTTATTTTTTATTAATACATAACCTCACTGTATTCGTTTATAATATTCGCTATAACATTATAGTGTGACATTTGTGTCAATAATCTTCTAGCACAGATGAGTCTGCGTGGTGGGAGGGGGGCCCCCAAATCAAATTCTGCTTAGGGCCCCCAAGAGGCTCGGGCCGGCACTGCACCCACCCACCCACTCACTCACTCACCCACCCACCCACTCACTCACTCACTCACCCACCCACTCACCCACCCACTCAGTCACTCACTCACCCACCCACTCACTCACTCACTCACCCACTCACTCACCCACTCACTCACTCACCCACCCACTCACTCACTCACTCACTCACCCACTCACTCACCCACCCACTCACCCACTCACCCACTCACTCACCCACCCACTCACCCACTCACTCACTCACTCACCCACCCACTCACCCACCCACCCACCCACTCACTCACTCACTCACCCACCCACCCACCCACTCACTCACTCACTCACCCACCCACTCACCCACCCACTCACCCACCCACTCAATCACTCACCCACCCACTCAGCTACTCACTCACCCACTCACTTACCCACTCACCCACCCACCCACTCACTCACTCACTCACCCACCCACTCACTCACCCACTCACCCACTCACCTACCCACTCACCCACTCACCTACCCAACCCACTCACTCACCCACTCACCCACCCACCCACCCACTCACTCACCCACTCACCCACCCACCCACCCACTCACCCACTCACCCACCCACTCACCCACTCACCTACCCAACCCACTCACTCACCCACTCACCCACCCACTCACCCACCCACCCACTCACCCACCCATCCACCCACCCACTCACCCACCCACCCACTCACTCACCTACCCAACCCACTCACTCACCCAGCGTACACGTCAAGTTCGTGGTCATGGGGTCAACTTTGGGGGGCACGACATCTTTCAGGGGGTCTCAGCCCAGAAAAATATAACTAATTTTCTTCCTAGAATATTTAAAAATTCGCTAACGCATGGGATGGACTTTTAATACATTTTTTGGACAATAATGTCTAATAGTTTATTGTATTGCATTGCTCTGTTTGAACTTTTTTTTTTAACTTTTCCTGTTTCATTGTATGCAATGGCAGAGATTAGGGATTCGTAAAGTAAAACCGCGACCACAATCACATCGACAAAAATCTGCGCGTTGATTTACGTACAGACGAGTCCTGATCTTGTGGCCAATATTTAGCAAATCGTTGTTTTTATTTAAATAGCGCGGCAATTATTTATTTCAATAGCAATTTATTGACGACCTTGGTACACGCACACAACATGCACACACACACACAAAGATAAAGATCCCCCGTGTAGCCTTAACAGACTGTAGGGGCAAGTGCTGTTAGCGAGTAGCACCTATGAAGGCCGGCACGGCACACGAGGGGGTGGGTGGCCAGCACCACGCCCGACCGCCTTTGTCTCCCCGGTGACGATGCTTACACACCACGTACTCATTTGAGGCTGAGTCGACCTAGGGGAGGCCCGGGACCAGTTCAGATAATCGTCACTGGTGTTGGCCATGAGCGGGAATCGAACCCGGGTCGCCAGTTTCGTAACGCAGCGTCGCGCTAACCGCTGCACCACCGCTCCCCACTACACACACGTACACACACACAGACACACACACACACATGTACACACACATGTACACACACACACACACACATGTACACACACACACACACATGTACACACACACACACACATGTACACACACACACACACATGTACACACACACACACACATGTACACACACACACACATGTACACACACACACATACATAGACATACACATAGAAATACACATGTACACTCACCCACCATCCACCCACCACCCACCCGCCCACCCACCCGCTCACCCACCCGCTCACCCACCCACCCACTCACCCACTTACCCATCCACCCACTCACCCACCCACCCACTCACTCACCCACTCACCCACCCATCCATCCACTCACTCATCCACTCACTCACCCACTCACCCACTCACCCACTCACCCACCCGCTCACCCACCCACCCACTCACCCACCCACCCACTGACCCATCCACCCACTCACTAACCCACTCACCCACCCACCCACTCACCCACCCACCCACTCACCCATCCGCTCACCCACCCACCCACTCACCCACCCACCCACCCACTGACCCATCCACCCACTCACTCACCCACTCACTCACCCACCCACTCACCCACCCACTCACCCACCCACTCACCCACCCGCCCACCCATCCACTCACCCATACTGCTGTGCCAGGCTATATGCAGGAGGAGGAGGTCACGGGACAGACCCTGCTGGTGCTTTGGCTAGATTGAGATGTTGACTACCTCGCCTGGTCTACAGGAGGTCACGGGTTCCCTGTTGACAACCTCGCCTGGTCTACATGAGGTCGTGGGTTCGATGCTGAGATGTTAACTACCTCGCCTGGTGTACAGGAGGTCGCGGGTTCGATGTTGACTACCTCGCCTGGTCTAGAGGAGGTCGTGAGTTCTTTATTGAGATGTTGACTACCTCGCCTGGTGCACAGGTGGTCGTGGGTTCGATCTTGACTACCTCGCCTGGCCTACAGGAGGTCGTGGGTTCTTTGTTGAGATGTTGACTACCTCGCCTGGTACACAGGAGGTCGTGGGTTCTTTGTTGAGATGTTGACTACCTCGCCTGGTGTACAGCAGAGCCGTGCGTTCTTCGTTGAGATGTCAGCCACCTCACCAGGTGCGCTTTAGCTCCAACGTTCTCCCTGTCCGCCCCCCGCCCCGCCCCCCCAGACTGCGACAAGGCGACTCAAGTCCGCTCCGTGCCTCACCGGAGCGTCGTCTTGCCGTGCGACGGCCCCCGACGCGCCACCACCGCCGCCGCCCTGCAGAAGGGTTCCTGCTCCGTCGAATCCGTCACCTGGTTCAGGGTGACTTCCACGGGCGGACGGGTCTTGGTGTTCCACCTGGCGGGTCCCTCCCCGCCGGCTAACGCGTCGGGGGTCGAGTACCCGGCCAGGGATCCGCCCGTCGCTGTGGGGACCGACAGAGTCTCGCTGGTGTTGGCGGACGCGGTCCCGGCAGACGGAGGCCGCTATCGGTGCGCGTGCCGATTGACGTGCGCCGGGAGGACGGAGTTCAGCTGCGACGAGGTGTCGTTCGTGGTCACTGAAGGTGAGTGTGTGTACGTGTGGGTGTGTGTGTGTGTGTGTACGTGTGTGTGTGTACGTGTGTGTGTGTACGTACGTGTGTGTGTGTGCCGGAGGCCCCGGGGGGACAGGCTTTTATGACGTCTCCTGGCCAAACCCCATTTGGCGGAGCCAGGAGACTGAATCTTTACCCTCGGGGCTCCTCCAGAAACAACGAAAAGCCACTGCGGGTGGCCACGTGGAATGTTCGAACGCTCACTGCGGAGGAGAGGCTGCCACTCCTCTGTCGGGAGCTGGACCGGTACCACCTGGATCTTTGTGGCATTCAGGAGGTCCGGTGGACCGGCTCTGGCTCCTGCCACCATGAGGGGTGGACAGTCCTCCACTCGGGGCAGGAGACTGCCAAACAACAGGGTGTGGCTCTTCTTCTGAACAAAAGAATGAAGGGGGCGTGGGAGCGTGGCGGTGAGGTGTGGGAAGCTGTAAGCCCCAGGCTACTTTGGGCTCGCCTTCCGATCAAACCGGAGGCGAGGAGTGGTGGTCGTGGTTACTTATGCCCCCACCAAAGACGAACATCTGTGGAGGGATGCAGGCAGAGCCGATGAGTCAGATGCCTTCTATGACCTCCTGTCACAGGTGCTGGCTAAAGTGGCCACTCGGGACAGAGTCATCTTGTTGGGTGACTTTAATGCCCGAGTTGGTCATGATGCTGGCACCTGGTCTGGAGTGATTGGAAGGCATGGGCCAGATCAGCTCAATAACAACGGTAGGAGGCTGCTAGATTTTTGTGCAGCCCATGGGCTTGTAAATACCAACACGCTCTTCCGGCATCGGCGCATCCACACAACGTCTGGTCTACAGGAAGTCGTGGGTTCTTTGTTGAGATGTTGACTACCTCGCCTGGTATACAGGAGGTCGTGGGTTTGATGTTGAGATGTTGACTAACTCGCCTGGTCTACAGGAGGTCGTGGGTTCTTTGTTGAGATGTTGACTACCTCGCCTGGTGTACAGGAGGTCGTGGGTTCGATGTTGAGATGTTGACTACCTCGCCTGGTATACAGGAGGTCGTGGGTTCGATGTTGAGATGTTGACTACCTCGCCTAGTCTACAGGAGGTCGTGGGTTCGATGTTGAGATGTTGACTACCTCGCCTGGTGTACAGGAGGTCGTGGGTTCGATGTTGACTACCTTGCCTGGTCTACAGGAGGTCGCGGGTTCGATGTCGACTACCTCGCCTAGTATACAGGAGGTCGTGGGTTCTTTGTTGAAATGTTGACTACCTCGCCTGGTCTACAGGAGGTCGTGGGTTCGATGTTGAGATGTTGACTACGTCGCCTGGTCTACAGGAGGTCGCGGGTTCGATGTTGACTACCTCGCCTGGTGTACAGGAGGTCGTGGGTTCGATGTTGACTACCTCGCCTGGTGTACAGGAGGTCGCGGGTTCGATGTCGACTACCTCGCCTGGTATACAGGAGGTCGTGGGTTCTTTGTTGAAATGTTGACTACTTCGCCTGGTCTACAGGAGGTCGTGGGCTCTTTGTTGAGATGTTAGCCACCTCGCCTGGTCTACAGGAGGTCACGAGTTCGATGTCGACTACCTCGCCTGGTCTACAGGAGGTCGCGAGTTCGACGTTGACTACCTCGCCTGGTCTACAGGAGGTCACGAGTTCGATGTCGACTACCTCGCCTGGTCTACAGGAGGTCACGAGTTCGATGTCGACTACCTCGCCTGGTCTACAGGAGGTCGCGAGTTCGACGTCGACTACCTCGCCTGCTCTACAGCAGAGCCGTGCGTTCGACATTGAGATGTCAGCCACCTCACCAGGTGCGCTTTAGCTCCAACGTTCTCCCCGCCCCCCCAGAGTGCAACATGGCGACTCAAGTCCGCTCCGTGCCTCACCGGAGCGTCGTCTTGCCGTGCGACGGCCCCCGACGCGCCACCACCGCCGCCGCCCTGCAGAAGGGTTCCTGCTCCGTCGAATCCGTCACCTGGTTCAGGGTGACTTCCACGGGCGGACGGGTCTTGGTGTTCCACCTGGCGGGTCCCTCCCCGCCGGCTAACGCGTCGGGGGTCGAGTACCCGGCCCGGTATCCGCCCGTCGCTGTGGGGACCGACAAAGTCTCGCTGGTGTTGGCGGACGCGGTCCCGGCAGACGGAGGCCGCTATCGGTGCGCGTGCCGATTGACGTGCGCCGGGAGAACGGAGTTCAGCTGCGACGAGGTTTTGCTCGTGGTCACTGAAGGTGAGTGTGTGTACGTCTGAGACCAGGAAAGGCACCGGGCAGAGATGATCTCCCAAGCGAAATGCTGAGGGAGGGTGGCGTTTGTGCACAGACAGCCCTACATGACATCAGAACAACAGTCTGGACCGCTGGACGGGTACCGCAGGATTGGAAGGATGCCCTGGTGGTCCCCCTCTTTAAGAAGGGGGACCGCACAGACTGTAACAACTACAGGGGCATCTCACTCCTCAGTGTGCCGGGAAAGGTCCTGGCCAGGATTATTCAACATCGCCTTGCTAGGCACGCTGAGGAGAGGCTTGCGGAGCACCAATCCGGTTTCAGGAAAGGGTGGTCTTGCACAGATGCCATATTTTCTGTCGGTCTGCTACAGCAGAGGTGTAGGGAATTCCAAAAAGACCTACATCTCTGCTTTATTGACCTGGTCAAGGCCTATGATACCATGAGTAGGACTGGGCTCTGGGTTGTTCTTTGTGCTTATGGAGTCCCTGACCCACTGCTCACGATCATTAAGGACCTTTATGATGGTGAGTGGGTAAAACTACGTGGCCGGAAGTCAGAGCCATTCCTTGTACACCTTGGGGTGCGACAGGGATGTCCTCTGGCTCCCACATTATTTAACATCTATTTTGACCACGTAGTTCGTGAAGCCTTCAATAGCTGTACTGGGGGAATTTCCATTTGGTACAGATATAATGGGAGGCTGATCGACGCCCGGGTGCGATCAAGGGATGGCTCCCTATTGGTCAACCACGTTATGTATGCCGATGATTTGGTAATAGCTGCTCATTCAGAAGAGGAGTTGGAGACGCTGCTGCTGAGACTGGAGCGTGCCACTAAGAGGTGGGGGCTTACCATCAGCCCCACCAAAACTAAACACCTACCTGGGTGTTTTGTACCATCGGACACTCCACCCCCACAACTCCCAATCGGTGATGGGGCAGTTGTGGAGAGAGTGGAGAGTTTCCCATACCTGGGCAGTGTGCTCATGGCCGGCTCCAGTTTATCAGCAGAGGTCTCACTCCGAATCAGTCGAGCGGCAATATCTTTTCATCGGTTGCGTAACGCTGTGTGGAAGCTACCTGGTCTGTCGCTCCGCACGAAGCTTCGGGTCTTCTCGGCCACGGTCATTCCCTCCCTTTTCTACGCTTGCGAAACGTGGACCCCCCGAATGGAGCATCTTCGCCGGTTGGAAACATTTAGGCTGGCCTGCCTACGATCCATCCTGGGTTTAACCTGCAGGCTGGATTGTGTGAGGAGCTCACAAATCTTCGAACGATCTGGACAAAGTCCCATCGGTGAGCTCCTCCGGCAGGCAAGGCTGCGTTGGCTGGGTCATGTAGCCCGCATGCCCAGCCACATATATAGTAGCTACTACATATGTAGTACATATGTAGTAGTAGCTACTACTACATATGTAGTAGCTACTACTACATATGTAGTAACTACTACTACTACATATGTAGTAGTAGCTACTACTACTACATATGTAGTAGTAGTGAGTGTATGAGTGTGTGAGTGAGTGTGTGAGTGAGTGAGTGTATGAGTGAGTGTGTGAGTGGGTGAGTGAGTGTGTGAGTGTATGAGTGAGTGTGTGAGTAAGTGAGTGGGTGTGTGAGTGTATGAGTGAGTGAGTGTGTGAGTGTATGAGTGAGTGTGTGAGTGAGTGAGTGTATGAGTGAGTGTGTGAGTGAGTGTGTGAGTGTATGAGTGAGTGTGTGAGTGAGTGTGTGTATGAGTGAGTGTGTGAGTGGGTGAGTGAGTGTGTGAGTGAGTGAATGAGTGAGTGAGTGTATGAGTGAGTGAGTGAGTGAGTGAATGAGTGAGTGAGTGTATGAGTGAGTGAGTGTATGAGTGAGTGAGTGAGTGAGTGTGTGAGTGAGTGAGTGTGTGAGTGAGTGAGTGTATGAGTGAGTGAGTGAGTGAATGAGTGAGTGAGTGTATGAATGAGTGAGTGTGTGAGTGGGTGAGTGAGTGTGTGAGTGTATGAGTGAGTGTGTGAGTGTATGAGTGAGTGTGTGAGTGAGTGAGTGTGTGAGTGAGTGTGTGTATGAGTGAGTGTGTGAGTGGGTGAGTGAGTGTGTGAGTGTATGAGTGAGTGTGTGAGTGAGTGAGTGTGTGGGTGTATGAGTGAGTGGGTGAGTGTGTGAGTGAGTGAATGAGTGAGTGAGTGTGTGAGTAAGTGAGTGAGTGTGTGAGTAAGTGAGTGAGTGTGTGAGTGAGTGAGTGAGTGAGTTAGTGAGTGTGAGTGAGTGAGATAGTGAGTGAGTGTGTGAGTGAGTGAGTGTGTGAGTGAGTGGGTGAGTGTGTGAGTTAGTGAGTGTGAGTGAGTGAGATAGTGAGTGAGTGTGTGAGTGAGTGTGTGAGTGGGTGAGTGGGTCAGTGGGTGAGTGTGTGTATGAGTGTGTGAGTGAGTGTGTGAGTGAGTGTGTGAGTGAGTGTGTGAGTGAGTGAGTGGGTGAGTGGGTCAGTGGGTGAGTGAGTGAGTGAGTGGGTGAGTGGGTGAGTGAGTGAGTCCACTGCCCCCTCTCCCCTCTCCGTGGGGTCGACTCAGATGGACGCTCTACCACATCACCCGTGCCTGTGACAGCTGCCAGTGTTGTCTTGGTGACGGTGGTGGTGGTGGTGGTGGCGGTGGTGGCGGTGTTGGTGGTGGCTGCGGTGGTGGGGATCGTTCTCGCTGTGCGTCGGTGCAAACGTGAGTGTCGTGTGTAGTGTATAGTGTAGTGTATAGTGTAGTGTATAGTGTAGTGTATAGTGTAGTGTATAGTGTAGTGTATAGTGTAGTGTATAGTGTAGTGTATAGTGTAGTGTAGTGTATAGTGCAGTGTGTAGTGTAGTGTATAGTGTAGTGTGTAGTGTAGTATAGTGTGTAGTGTAGTATAGTGTGTAGTGTAGTATAGTGTGTAGTGTAGTGTATAGTGTATAGTGTAGTGTATAGTGTAGTGTGTAGTGTATAGTGTATAGTGTAGTGTATAGTGTATAGTGTAGTGTATAGTGTATAGTGTAGTGTATAGTGTATAGTGTAGTGTGTAGTGTAGTGTATAGTGTAGTGTATAGTGTAGTGTGTAGTGTAGTGTATAGTGTAGTGTGTAGTGTAGTGTGTAGTGTAGTGTATAGTGTAGTGTATAGTGTAATGTATAGTGTAGTGTGTAGTGTAGTGTATAGTGTAGTGTGTAGTGTAGTGTGTAGTGTATAGTGTAGTGTATAGTGTAGTGTGTAGTGTAGTGTATAGTGTAGTGTATAGTAGTGTAGTGTATAGTGTAGTGTATAGTGTAGTGTATAGTGTATAGTGTAGTGTATAGTGTATAGTATAGTGTATAGTATAGTGTAGTGTATAGTGTAGCGTATAGTGTAGTGTATAGTGTAGTGTATAGTGTAGTGTATAGTGTAGTGTGTAGTGTATAGTGTAGTGTATAGTGTAGTGTATAGTGTAGTGTATAGTGTAGTGTGTAGTGTATAGTGTAGTGTATAGTAGTGTAGTGTATAGTGTATAGTAGTGTAGTGTATAGTGTAGTGTGTAGTGTATAGTGTAGTGTATAGTAGTGTAGTGTATAGTGTAGTGTATAGTGTAGTGTATAGTGTATAGTAGTGTAGTGTATAGTGTAGTGTGTAGTGTATAGTGTAGTGTATAGTAGTGTAGTGTATAGTGTAGTGTGTAGTGTAGTGTGTAGTGTATAGTGTAGTGTATAATAGTGTGTAGTGTATAGTGTAGTGTATAATAGTGTGTAGTGTATAGTGTATAGTATAGTGTATAGTAGTTTAGTGTATAGTGTAGTGTATAGTGTAGTGTATAGTCTAGTGTATAGTGTAGTGTAGTGTATAGTGTAGTGTATAGTGTAGTGTATAGTGTAGTGTAGTGTATAGTGTAGTGTATAGTGTAGGTCTCTGCGTGAGTCTCTGTGTGAGTAGTCTATGGGTCTCTATGAGTAGTCTGTGGGTGTCTGTGTGGGATTTCGGTGTCTGATGCTGCGTCGGTGTGGGTCTCCCGTTCACCGCTGTGTCTGTGTGTGTTGTGTGTTTGTGTGTCTGTGTGTCTGTGTGTGTTTATGTGTTTGTGTGTCTGTGTGTTTGTGTGGCTGTGTGTGTGAGTGTCTGTGTGTGTTTATGTGTCTGTGTGTTTGTGTGTCTGTGTGTGTGTCTGTGTGTCTGTGTGTTTGTGTGTTTGTGTCTAAGCAGGCAATCGGCGCGCGTCCAACCAAGAGACGTCTCTACAAGAGAATGACGTGAGTCTGTGGGTCTCACTGCTGAGTCTGTGGGTCTCAGCGTTGAGTCTGTGGGTCTCAGTGCTGAGTCTGTGGGTCTCAGTGTTGAGTCTGTGGGTCTCAGCGTTGAGTCTGTGGGTCTCAGTGTTGAGTCTGTGGGTCTCAGTGCTGAGTCTGTGGGTCTCAGTGCTGAGTCTGTGGGTCTCAGTGTTGAGTCTGTGGGTCTCAGTGTTGAGTCTGTGGGTCTCAGTGTTGAGTCTGTGGGTCTCAGCGCTGAGTCTGTGGGTCTCAGTGTTGAGTCTGTGGGTCTCAGCGCTGAGTCTGTGGGTCTCAGTGCTGAGTCTGTGGGTCTCAGCGCTGAGTCTGTGGGTCTCAGTGCTGAGTCTGTGGGTCTCAGCGTTGAGTCTGTGGGTCTCAGTGCTGAGTCTGTGGGTCTCAGTGTTGAGTCTGTGGGTCTCAGCGTTGAGTCTGTGGGTCTCAGTGTTGAGTCTGTGGGTCTCAGTGTTGAGTCTGTGGGTCTCAGTGTTGAGTCTGTGGGTCTCAGTGCTGAGTCTGTGGGTCTCAGCGTTGAGTCTGTGGGTCTCAGTGCTGAGTCTGTGGGTCTCAGTGCTGAGTCTGTGGGTCTCAGCGTTGAGTCTGTGGGTCTCAGCGTTGAGTCTGTGGGTCTCAGTGCTGAGTCTGTGGGTCTCAGTGCTGAGTCTGTGGGTCTCAGTGCTGAGTCTGTGGGTCTCAGCGCTGAGTCTGTGGGTCTCAGTGTTGAGTCTGTGGGTCTCAGCGCTGAGTCTGTGGGTCTCAGTGCTGAGTCTGTGGGTCTCAGTGTTGAGTCTGTGGGTCTCAGTGCTGAGTCTGTGGGTCTCAGCGCTGAGTCTGTGGGTCTCAGTGTTGAGTCTGTGGGTCTCAGCGCTGAGTCTGTGGGTCTCAGCGCTGAGTCTGTGGGTCTCAGTGTTGAGTCTGTGGGTCTCAGCGCTGAGTCTGTGGGTCTCAGCGCTGAGTCTGTGGGTCTCAGTGCTGAGTCTGTGGGTCTCAGCGCTGAGTCTGTGGGTCTCAGTGCTGAGTCTGTGGGTCTCAGTGTTGAGTCTGTGGGTCTCAGTGCTGAGTCTGTGGGTCTCAGCGCTGAGTCTGTGGGTCTCAGTGCTGAGTCTGTGGGTCTCAGTGTTGAGTCTGTGGGTCTCAGTGCTGAGTCTGTGGGTCTCAGCGCTGAGTCTGTGGGTCTCAGTGCTGAGTCTGTGGGTCTCAGTGTTGAGTCTGTGGGTCTCAGCGCTGAGTCTGTGGGTCTCAGCGCTGAGTCTGTGGGTCTCAGTGCTGAGTATGTGGGTCTCAGTGTTGAGTCTGTGGGTCTCAGCGTTGAGTCTGTGGGTCTCAGCGTTGAGTCTGTGGGTCTCAGTGTTGAGTCTGTGGGTCTCAGCGTTGAGTCTGTGGGTCTCAGTGTTGAGTCTGTGGGTCTCAGCGTTGAGTCTGTGGGTCTCAGCGTTGAGTCTGTGGGTCTCAGTGTTGAGTCTGTGGGTCTCAGCGTTGAGTCTGTGGGTCTCAGTGCTGAGTCTGTGGGTCTCAGTGTTGAGTCTGTGGGTCTCAGTGTTGAGTCTGTGGGTCTCAGCGCTGAGTCTGTGGGTCTCAGCGCTGAGTCTGTGGGTCTCAGTGCTGAGTCTGTGGGTCTCAGTGTTGAGTCTGTGGGTCTCAGCGTTGAGTCTGTGGGTCTCAGTGCTGAGTCTGTGGGTCTCAGTGTTGAGTCTGTGGGTCTCAGCGCTGAGTCTGTGGGTCTCAGTGCTGAGTCTGTGGGTCTCAGTGTTGAGTCTGTGGGTCTCAGCGTTGAGTCTGTGGGTCTCAGCGTTGAGTCTGTGGGTCTCAGTGTTGAGTCTGTGGGTCTCAGCGTTGAGTCTGTGGGTCTCAGTGTTGAGTCTGTGGGTCTCAGCGTTGAGTCTGTGGGTCTCAGCGTTGAGTCTGTGGGTCTCAGTGTTGAGTCTGTGGGTCTCAGCGTTGAGTCTGTGGGTCTCAGTGCTGAGTCTGTGGGTCTCAGTGTTGAGTCTGTGGGTCTCAGCGTTGAGTCTGTGGGTCTCAGTGTTGAGTCTGTGGGTCTCAGCGTTGAGTCTGTGGGTCTCAGCGCTGAGTCTGTGGGTCTCAGCGTTGAGTCTGTGGGTCTCAGCGCTGAGTCTGTGGGTCTCAGTGTTGAGTCTGTGGGTCTCAGCGTTGAGTCTGTGGGTCTCAGTGCTGAGTCTGTGGGTCTCAGCGCTGAGTCTGTGGCAGAGGTGGGACAAAGTCATTGTTATGCAAGTCCAAGTCGAGTCGTAAGTCATCAAATTCATGACTCGAGTCTGACTCGAGTCCAAGTCACATGACTCGAGTCCACATCTCATAGGTGGGACAAAGTCATTGTTATGCAAGTCCAAGTCGAGTCGCAAGTCATCAAATTCATGACTCGAGTCTGACTCGAGTCCAAGTCACATGACTCGAGTCCACACCTCTGGTCTGTGGGTCTCAGTGTTGAGTCTGTGGGTCTCAGCGCTGAGTCTGTGGGTGTCAGCGCTGAGTCTGTGGGTCTCAGTGTTGAGTCTGTGGGTCTCAGCGCTGAGTCTGTGGGTCTCAGTGTTGAGTCTGTGGGTCTCAGCGCTGAGTCCGTGGGTCTCAGCGTTGAGTCTGTGGGTCTCAGCGTTGAATCTGTGGGTCTCAGCGTTGAGTCTGTGGGTCTCAGCGCTGAGTCTGTGGGTCTCAGCGCTGAGTCTGTGGGTCTCAGCGTTGAGTCTGTGGGTCTCAGCGTTGAGTCTGTGGGTCTCAGCGCTGAGTCTGTGGGTCTCAGCGCTGAGTCTGTGGGTCTCAGTGCTGAGTCTGTGGGTCTCAGTGCTGAGTCTGTGGGTCTCAGTGCTGAGTCTGTGGGTCTCAGTGCTGAGTCTGTGGGTCTCAGTGTTGAGTCTGTGGGTCTCAGTGTTGAGTCTGTGGGTCTCAGTGCTGAGTCTTTAGGTCTCAGTGTTGAGTCTGTGGGTCTCAGCGCTGAGTCTGTGGGTCTCAGTGCTGAGTCTGTGGGTCTCAGTGCTGAGTCTGTGGGTCTCAGCGCTGAGTCTGTGGGTCTCAGTGCTGAGTCTTTGGGTCTCAGTGTTGAGTCTGTGGGTCTCAGTGCTGAGTCTATGGGTCTCAGTGCTGAGTCTGTGGGTCTCAGTGTTGAGTCTTTGGGTCTCAGTGTTGAGTCTGTGGGTCTCAGTGTTGAGTCTGTGGGTCTCAGTGCTGAGTCTGTGGGTCTCAGTGTTGAGTCTGTGGGTCTCAGTGCTGAGTCTGTGGGTCTCAGCGCTGAGTCTGTGGGTCTCAGTGCTGAGTCTTTGGGTCTCAGTGTTGAGTCTGTGGGTCTCAGTGCTGAGTCTGTGGGTCTCAGTGCTGAGTCTGTGGGTCTCAGTGTTGAGTCTTTGGGTCTCAGTGTTGAGTCTGTGGGTCTCAGTGCTGAGTCTGTGGGTCTCAGTGCTGAGTCTGTGGGTCTCAGTGTTGAGTCTGTGGGTCTCAGTGTTGAGTCTGTGGGTCTCAGTGTTGAGTCTGTGGGTCTCAGTGTTGAGTCTGTGGGTCTCAGCGCTGAGTCTGTGGGTCTCAGTGCTGAGTCTGTGGGTCTCAGTGCTGAGTCTGGGGGTCTCAGCGTTGAGTCTGTGGGTCTCAGCGTTGAGTCTGTGGGTCTCAGCGCTGAGTCTGTGGGTCTCAGTGTTGAGTCTGTGGGTCTCAGTGTTGAGTCTGTGGGTCTCAGTGTTGAGTCTGTGGGTCTCAGCGTTGAGTCTGTGGGTCTCAGTGTTGAGTCTGTGGGTCTCAGTGTTGAGTCTGTGGGTCTCAGTGCTGAGTCTGTGGGTCTCAGTGTTGAGTCTGTGGGTCTCAGCGCTGAGTCTGTGGGTCTCAGTGCTGAGTCTGTGGGTCTCAGTGTTGAGTCTGTGGGTCTCAGCGTTGAGTCTGTGGGTCTCAGCGTTGAGTCTGTGGGTCTCAGTGTTGAGTCTGTGGGTCTCAGCGTTGAGTCTGTGGGTCTCAGTGTTGAGTCTGTGGGTCTCAGCGTTGAGTCTGTGGGTCTCAGCGTTGAGTCTGTGGGTCTCAGTGTTGAGTCTGTGGGTCTCAGCGTTGAGTCTGTGGGTCTCAGTGCTGAGTCTGTGGGTCTCAGTGTTGAGTCTGTGGGTCTCAGCGTTGAGTCTGTGGGTCTCAGTGTTGAGTCTGTGGGTCTCAGCGTTGAGTCTGTGGGTCTCAGCGCTGAGTCTGTGGGTCTCAGCGTTGAGTCTGTGGGTCTCAGCGCTGAGTCTGTGGGTCTCAGTGTTGAGTCTGTGGGTCTCAGTGCTGAGTCTGTGGGTCTCAGCGTTGAGTCTGTGGGTCTCAGTGCTGAGTCTGTGGGTCTCAGCGCTGAGTCTGTGGCAGAGGTGGGACAAAGTCATTGTTATGCAAGTCCAAGTCGAGTCGCAAGTCATCAAATTCATGACTCGAGTCTGACTCGAGTCCAAGTCACATGACTCGAGTCCACATCTCATAGGTGGGACAAAGTCATTGTTATGCAAGTCCAAGTCGAGTCGCAAGTCATCAAATTCATGACTCGAGTCTGACTCGAGTCCAAGTCACATGACTCGAGTCCACACCTCTGGTCTGTGGGTCTCAGTGTTGAGTCTGTGGGTCTCAGCGCTGAGTCTGTGGGTGTCAGCGCTGAGTCTGTGGGTCTCAGTGTTGAGTCTGTGGGTCTCAGCGCTGAGTCTGTGGGTCTCAGTGTTGAGTCTGTGGGTCTCAGCGCTGAGTCCGTGGGTCTCAGCGTTGAGTCTGTGGGTCTCAGCGTTGAATCTGTGGGTCTCAGCGTTGAGTCTGTGGGTCTCAGCGTTGAGTCTGTGGGTCTCAGCGTTGAGTCTGTGGGTCTCAGCGCTGAGTCTGTGGGTCTCAGCGCTGAGTCTGTGGGTCTCAGTGCTGAGTCTGTGGGTCTCAGTGCTGAGTCTGTGGGTCTCAGTGCTGAGTCTGTGGGTCTCAGTGTTGAGTCTGTGGGTCTCAGTGTTGAGTCTGTGGGTCTCAGTGCTGAGTCTTTAGGTCTCAGTGTTGAGTCTGTGGGTCTCAGCGCTGAGTCTGTGGGTCTCAGTGCTGAGTCTGTGGGTCTCAGTGCTGAGTCTGTGGGTCTCAGCGCTGAGTCTGTGGGTCTCAGTGCTGAGTCTTTGGGTCTCAGTGTTGAGTCTGTGGGTCTCAGTGCTGAGTCTATGGGTCTCAGTGCTGAGTCTGTGGGTCTCAGTGTTGAGTCTTTGGGTCTCAGTGTTGAGTCTGTGGGTCTCAGTGTTGAGTCTGTGGGTCTCAGTGCTGAGTCTGTGGGTCTCAGTGTTGAGTCTGTGGGTCTCAGTGCTGAGTCTGTGGGTCTCAGCGCTGAGTCTGTGGGTCTCAGTGCTGAGTCTTTGGGTCTCAGTGTTGAGTCTGTGGGTCTCAGTGCTGAGTCTATGGGTCTCAGTGCTGAGTCTGTGGGTCTCAGTGTTGAGTCTTTGGGTCTCAGTGTTGAGTCTGTGGGTCTCAGTGCTGAGTCTGTGGGTCTCAGTGCTGAGTCTGTGGGTCTCAGTGTTGAGTCTGTGGGTCTCAGTGTTGAGTCTGTGGGTCTCAGTGTTGAGTCTGTGGGTCTCAGTGTTGAGTCTGTGGGTCTCAGCGCTGAGTCTGTGGGTCTCAGTGCTGAGTCTGTGGGTCTCAGTGCTGAGTCTGTGGGTCTCAGCGTTGAGTCTGTGGGTCTCAGTGCTGAGTCTGTGGGTCTCAGTGCTGAGTCTGTGGGTCTCAGCGCTGAGTCTGTGGGTCTCAGTGCTGAGTCTGTGGGTCTCAGTGCTGAGTCTGTGGGTCTCAGCGCTGAGTCTGTGGGTCTCAGTGCTGAGTCTGTGGGTCTCAGTGCTGAGTCTGTGGGTCTCAGCGCTGAGTCTGTGGGTCTCAGTGTTGAGTCTGTGGGTCTCAGTGTTGAGTCTGTGGGTCTCAGTGTTGAGTCTGTGGGTCTCAGCGTTGAGTCTGTGGGTCTCAGTGTTGAGTCTGTGGGTCTCAGTGTTGAGTCTGTGGGTCTCAGTGCTGAGTCTGTGGGTCTCAGTGTTGAGTCTGTGGGTCTCAGCGCTGAGTCTGTGGGTCTCAGTGCTGAGTCTGTGGGTCTCAGTGTTGAGTCTGTGGGTCTCAGTGTTGAGTCTGTGGGTCTCAGTGCTGAGTCTGTGGGTCTCAGTGTTGAGTCTGTGAGTCTCAGTGCTGAGTCTGTGGGTCTCAGCGCTGAGTCTGTGGGTCTCAGTGCTGAGTCTGTGGGTCTCAGTGCTGAGTCTGTGGGTCTCAGTGCTGAGTCTGTGGGTCTCAGTGTTGAGTCTGTGGGTCTCAGTGCTGAGTCTGTGGGTCTCAGCGCTGAGTCTGTGGGTCTCAGTGCTGAGTCTGTGGGTCTCAGTGTTGAGTCTGTGGGTCTCAGTGCTGAGTCTATGGGTCTCTGTGTGAGTCTATGGGTCTCAGTGTGAGTCTGTGGGTCTCAGTGCTGAGTCTATGGGTCTCTGTGTGAGTCTATGGGTCTCAGTGTGAGTCTGTAGGTCTCAGTGTTGAGTCTGTGGGTCTCAGTGCTGAGTCTATGGGTCTCAGTGTTGAGTCTGTGGGTCTCAGTGCTGAGTCTATGGGTCTCTGTGTGAGTCTATGGGTCTCAGTGTGAGTCTGTAGGTCTCAGTGTTGAGTCTGTGGGTCTCAGTGCTGAGTCTATGGGTCTCAGTGTTGAGTCTGTGGGTCTCAGTGCTGAGTCTGTGGGTCTCAGTGTGAGTCGATGGGTCACAGTGTGAGTCTATAGGTCTCAGTGTGAGTCTGTGGGTCTCTGTGTGAGTCTGTGGGTCTCAGTGTGAGTAGTCTATGGGTCACAGTGTGAGTCTATGGGTCTCAGTGTTGAGTCTGTGGGTCTCAGTGCTGAGTCTGTGGGTCTCAGTGCTGAGTCTGTGGGTCTCAGTGTGAGTCGATGGGTCACAGTGTGAGTCGATGACGACGATGTGCACCTAGCCTGGCACCGTCAGCTGACGACCACTTCCATTGTTGTTGTCGTCGTTGTCGTCATTGTTGTTGTCGTTGTTGTTGTCGTTGTTGTTGTTGTCGTCGTTGTCGTCGTTGTTGTCGTCATTGTTGTTGTTGTCATTGTTGTTGTCATTGTTGTCGTTATTGTTGTTGTTGTTGTGCACCACCGCCAGTACGCCACGCTGGGACCACAGGAGATCGGCTACAGCAACCTGGATCCACAGCGACTCCGCACGGGCCTCCACCCTCCCGCGGGAAACTACGAGAACTTCCGCTCGGCTTGAGGGCCGCCCGCGCGAAGAGAGACAGAGACAGAGAGAGAGAGTTAGTCGGTTCGGTCGAAGGCGATGCCGGTAGCTTCGTTCGGTACGTCCGCTTGCTGTGTCGTGAATCTATTCTAGTTTTTTATCGGGAGGGAGCGTTCGTTCACGCGGTGTGCGGTGCGCGGTGTGTGGGTGCGTGGGCCGGAGGTCACAAACGGGTTTTGATTCCTTACTCGTACCCGTACGCGGCCGCACCAGGGTGGCAAATGGGTACCCGTACCCGTACCCAGCCGGGTACGGGTATCGGGTACCCGGTTGCGACCTCTGGGATGAAGCCATGTTGCAGGCACGGGTGTGTTGATTCTAGGAACTTGAATTGTGAGAAGAGACAAGACGTTGGGAAATGAGTGACAAACGGTGACTCACCAGTGACTCACCAGTGACTCACGGCCTACCCGTACCTGTACCCGGCCGCACCAGGGTCGCAAACGGGTACCCGTACCCGGCCGTACCCGTACCCTACCCGTACCCGGCCGGGTATCGGGTAGGGTACGGGTATCGGGTAGGGTACAGATAAAGATAAAATAATAAATTAAATAATTGTATACTACGAAGTTTCGATTGCAACACAAGCAAATCATCATCAGGTATAAAAGAAATAGCAAACAAAAATCTAACCAGAAAACTATAGACAGACATACAAGCAGACAGACATCACGAAGATACACACAGAGAGAGAGAGAGAACACGTATCGGCACAAAGAGAGAGATCGTCTCTGTGACGAGGCCTTAAATAGAGAGAGGGTGGGCGGGGGCGGAGAGAGGGAGGGGGCAAAGAAAACATTTGCATGTCAATGAGTGCGATGACGCGTGGTACGGTACGCAAGCTTGAAAATTAGGTGAACGGGAGAGAGACACACTAAAATTAAATAATCTAGCAAATTATCGAAATGTAATGTAATGCAACACAATTAACGCATAGCCCGGTCGATTACGTTTTTCAAAGATTGCTAAGTTAGAATTTAAGTGTGACAATTCCAAAGAGAGGACACATGCCGAGAGAGCTGATGAAAGTTGCAAGCGAGAATTTCATCATCGCTTGCAGCTGGGGTTGGCATCGTCCCCCACTCCACCTGATGTCGAGGGTAAATGGGCGAGGTTTAGGACTGTGGCTCATGCAGCTGCAATGGCTGCTTTGGGTACGCGGTCCAGATCTCCCCAGAGACCCTGGCGGACAGAGGAGGTGTTCAAGACGGCTGAGAAAAAGCGACAGGCCCACTCTCATCGGCTACAGCATCCCACGTCGGAGAATGAGGAGGCTTACCGCAGCCTTCGCTCGGAGGTTCGGAGAGCCGTGAGGCGCTGCAAGGATGGGTGGTGGTCGCGGGTTGCTGAGGAGATGGAGTCTTCCTCGGTGGCCCGCGATCACAAATCGCTCTTTAATTCAATCACAAACTTAACCTGCAGCGCCACACCTATTACCATCATTAAGGGAAAGAACGGTGATCCAATCTCAGACCCCCAGGAACAGGTTTGCAGATTTGCTGAGCATTCCTGTGAGGTCCTGTGGAGGGGGGTGGGGGTGAAATTCCTCAGCCTGGAAAATATCGTGGGACAAAGTGGGGATGACCCTGCTGAGGCTGCGGTGCCTCAAATATTGGAAGAAGTCACCCCCTGTGAGTGGCGTACTGAAGGCGATCCAGAGTCTGAGACCAGGAAAGGCACCGGGCAGAGATGATCTCCAAAGCGAAATGCTGAAGAAAGGTGGCATCAGCCAGTCATCTCGGTCATCTCAGTCAGTCGACCCGTGGCACCTGCTGGGTCTGCCCCGTAACCTGCCAGCGGGCGTTCAACACTTCACGTGGCCTCAAACTGCACATGGCCTGGCACAAGCGTCGTGGTGACGTCACCGCCACTTAGTGGCGAATGGCGGTTGTTGTTGTGTGTGTGTCTGTGCATGTGTATCTGTGTTTGTGTCTGTGTGTCTGTGTGTGTGTATCTGTGTCTGTGTGTCTGTGTGTCTGTGCGTCTGTGCATGTGTCTGTGCCTGTGTGTCTGTGTGTGTATATGTGTCTGTGTGTGTGTGTCTGTGTGCCTGTGTGTGTGTGTCTGTGTCTGTCTGTGTGTGTCTGTGTGTGCGTGTGTGTGTGTGTCTGTGTGTGCGTGTGTGTCTGTGTGTGTGCCTGTGTGTGTGTGTCTGTGTATCTGTGTCTCTGTGTGTGTGTCTGTGTGCCTGTATCTGTGTATCTGTGTGTCTGTGTGCCTGTGTGCCTGTGTCTGTGTGCCTGTGTGTCTGTGTGCCTGTGTGCCTGTGTGTCTGTGTGTCTGTGTGCCTGTATCTGTGTGTCTGTGTGCCTGTGTCTGTGTGTCTGTGTGTATGTGTGTCTGTGTGCCTGTGTGCCTGTGTCTGTGTGTGTGTGTCTGTGTGTCTGTGTGCCTGTGGGGAGCGGTGGTCTAGCGGTTAGCGCTATGAGCCCGGCCACCCGAGTTTGATTCCCGCTCACAGCCAACACCAGTGACGACTGAACGAGAACGGTTCAGCATACCACAACAACAACCGCCATTCGCCACTAAGTGGCGGTGACGTCACCACGACGCTTGTGCCAGGCCATGTGCACCTTGAGGCTACCACGTGAAGTGTCGAACGCCCGCTGGCAGGAGGTCACGGGGCAGACCCAGCAGGTGCCACGGGTCGACTGACCGAGATGACCGAGATGACTGGCTGATGCACCACCTGTGCCCCCTACTGTACCACACACACACACCCTACTGTACCACACACACACACATGCAGTGCGTCGTATTGCCCCACGCGCCTCCGATTAAACACAGCATGGCTACGTATGGCGCGAAAGAAGTATTAACATACCACACACATCTCCATCTATACGAAAGGCAAAGTTGTGAATTATGCGCGTCTGTTCAAAATGTTTAGCGTACTTACCGACATGCAACGAACTGGAAATTTGCCACGTGGGGGGGGGGGAGTTCAATAACGCAGAGATTTTTTTGCACGGCAAGTGAGCTGTGACGTCACATCTGTCACGTGACCCGCGCACGTGGTATGCGTCACGTGGTGTACTGTATCCCGCTCACTGGTCAACAACAACAACAAAAACAAAAAGGTGTTTTTCTGGCCTGGACTTTTGCAGCTGTTCTAGACTAATTTCAGGGTGCCGATTCCACATCTGATCTCAGATTTGCTCTGTCACATCTCATTGTTATGCTATCGGCATACCCCGTTTTCATTGATTTTACCCGAAATTAACTCCGTCGCTGATGATTGCAAGTTGTTGCGAGTCAGCGACTGCTTTGGTGTCAAAATATGGCGCTGTATTTTTAGGACAGTGTGTTTATAATATCACCTTATGTAGCTATCCACATTTATTTGCTATTTTTCTTCCGCAGTTTTTATTGAAAATGCAATATTTGATATCGCAAAAAACCTGTGATGTGATAGACAAAAACCGATGCCAGATTTGGAATCGGCACCCCCAAAAAATACCTTAAAACCGTTGGAATACCTTATGCCAGAAAAAGTGTGTTGACCAGTGTTATTTCAACCGCTCCTGGGCCTCCCCCTAGGTCGACTCAGCCTCAAACGATTAACAATTAACTGGCGTGGCGAGTGAACATCGCCACTGGGGAGACAAAGGCGGCCGGGCGTGGTGGATCCACGTTCCGGGCGAGGCCGGGTAGTACAGCTAGTTTGTAATAAACCACTTCCACGACACGTTGAGTCTTGCGTCTGTGTGTCTGTGTGTCTGTGTGTGTGTGTGTATCTGAGTGTGTGTCTGTGTGTGTGTCTGTGTGTGTGTGTCTGAGTGTGTGTCTGTGTGTGTGTCTGTGTGTGTGTGTCTGAGTGTGTGTCTGTGTGTGTCTGTGTGTGTGTCTGTGTGTCTGTGTGTCTGTGTGTCTGTGTGTCTGTGTGTCTGTGTGTGTGTCATCTCGGTCATCTCGGTCAGTCGACCCGTGGCACCTGCTGGGTCTGCCCCGTGACCTCCTCCTGCCAGCGGGCGTTCGACACTTCACGTGGTAGCCTCAAGGTGCACTTGGCCTGGCACAAGCGTCGTGGTGACGTCACCGCCACTTAGTGGCGAATGGCGGTTGTTGTTGTTGTGTGTGATGACTGCCCGGCTCGGCACTCTCTTCAGATGGTTTCCCTCCCTCTCATCTCTCTCTCTTTTTTTACGATCAGTGGAAACAAGAAGATGCTCGGAGTAGTCGGCACTTTGCTTCGTTCATTTCGTTTTTTTTTTAAATTTCTTTCTTTATGTAAACCCCCACCTCTCGCTCATTCTCTCGGTCATTCTCTCGCTCGCTCGCTCGCTCGCTCTCTCTCTCTCTCTCTCTCACTCACTCTCTCTCACTCTCTCTCTCGCTCACTCTCTCGCTCACTCGCCGCATGCGCGAGCTCTCTGCTCCTCCGTTCCCCCGCGGCTTCCCGCGCACCGCCGGTCGACGGTGGGAGAGCTTCGTCCGCGGCTACCACGTCACATGGTCAGTGGCTGACAAGATGGCGGAGATGCAGCCACATGGTCAGTGGCTGACAAGATGGCTGACAAGATGGCCGACAAGATGGCTACCACGTCACATGGTCAGTGGCTGACAAGATGGCGGACAAGATGGCCGACAAGATGGCTGACAAGATGGCCGACAAGATGGCCGACAAGATGGCGGAGATGCAGCCACATGGTCGGTGGCTGACAAGATGGCTGACAAGATGGCCGACAAGATGGCGGAGATGCAGCCGCGTGGTCAGTGGCTGACAAGATGGCTGACAAGATGGCTGACAAGATGGCCGACAAGATGGCTGACAAGATGGCCGACAAGATGGCGGAGATGCAGCCGCATGGTCGGTGGTTGACAAGATGGCTGACAAGATGGCTGCCACGTGGTCGGTGGCTGACAAGATGGTCGACAAGATGGCTGACAAGATGGCTGACAAGATGGCGGAGATGCAACCGCGTGGTCGGTGGCTGACAAGATGGCGGACAAGATGGCTGACAAGATGGCGGAGATGCAGCCACATGGTCAGTGACTGACAAGATGGCGGCCACGTGGTCAGTGACTGACAAGATGGCCGACAAGATGGCTGACAAGATGGCGGAGATGCAGCCACATGGTCAGTGGCTGACAAGATGGCCGACAAGATGGCTGACAAGATGGCGGAGATGCAGCCACATGGTCAGTGGCTGACAAGATGGCGGCCACGTGGTCAGTGACTGACAAGATGGCCGACAAGATGGCGGACAAGATGGCTGACAAGATGGCTGACAAGATGGCCGACAAGATAGCCGACAAGATGGCTGACAAGATGGCGGAGATGCAGCCACGTGGTCGGTGGCCGACAAGATGGTGGACAAGATGGCCGACAAGATGGCCGACAAGATGGCTGCCACGTGGTCGGTGGCTGACAAGATGGCTGACAAGATGGCTGACAAGATGGCCGACAAGATAGCTGACAAGATGGCGGAGATGCAGCCACATGGTCAGTGACTGACAAGATGGCGGCCACGTGGTCAGTGACTGACAAGATGGCCGACAAGATGGCTGACAAGATGGCGGAGATGCAGTCACGTGGTCAGTGGCTGACAAGATGGCCGACAAGATGGCTGCCACGTGGTCGGTGGCTGACAAGATGGCCGACAAGATGGCCGACAAGATGGCCGACAAGATGGCGGACAAGATGGCTGACAAGATGGCGGAGATGCAGCCACGTGGTCGGTGGCCGACAAGATGGTGGACAAGATGGCCGACAAGATGGCCGACAAGATGGCTGCCACGTGGTCGGTGGCTGACAAGATGGCTGACAAGATGGCCGACAAGATGGCTGACAAGATGGCGGCCACGTGGTCAGTGACTGACAAGATGGCCGACAAGATGGTGGACAAGATGGCTGACAAGGTGGCTGACAAGATGGCTGACAAGGTGGCTGACAAGATGGCGGCCACGTGGTCAGTGACTGACAAGATGGCTGACAAGATGGTTGACAAGATGGCTGACAAGGTGGCTGACAAGATGGCGGAGATGCAGTCCGGGGCCCAGGCTCCAACACCGAACCCCAAATCCTCCTTCTGCCTCTTCTCATATCCTCTAAGCCCCGCCTCTAACCACGCCCCCCTCAGGACTTTCTCGATGGTTCCCGCGTGTACCCCTGAGCTCCGCCCATGAACTTTGGCCCAGATCGAACCCGTAGCCCTGCATGGCTGTGACCGATGCGGCAATGCCTATTGCAGCTCCACCGTGTGTGTCGGTGTGCTCTCTCATTACACATGCATGTAGCGTGTTGTCCTTACACCCCCCCCCCCCCCCCCGGTTACCTCCGATTGCCGCGGCCGTACTAAAGCTTCTCGTCCCTTGCTACCGATGTCACCGAAGACTTGCTTGGTAAAATAAGAAAACGCACGCGCGCAAACGAAAAAACAAGTCTTTTCAGGGCTGCAGATTTATCTTTTTTTGCCGTCATATAGCGGCCCCGTCGCTAGAGGGCCGGGAGATGTCGACTACCTCGCCTGGTACGCGGGAGGTCGCGTGTTCGACGCCTGACCCTGACGGACGCCTCGCTGCTGTGTACTTTGCAAGATGTCGACTACGCCGGACCCTGACGGAGTGGCAAACCAGAGGTCGCAAACGGGTTTTGATTCCTTACCCGTACCCGTACCCGGCCGCACCAGGGTCGCAAACGGGTACCCGTACCCGGCCGTACCCGTACCCTAGGGTACGGGTATCGGGTACCCGATTGCGACCTCTGGGATGAAGCCATGTTGCAGGCGCGGGTGGGTTGAATCTAGGAACTTGAATTGTGAGAAGAGACAAGACGTTGGGAAATGAGTGACAATCGGTGACTCACCAGTGATTCACGGCCTACCCGTACCCGGCCGCACCAGGGTCGCAAACGGCTACCCGTACCCGTACCTGGCCGGCTACGGGTAGCCGGGTATCGGGTAGGGTACGGGTATCGGGTACCCGGTTGCGACCTCTGTGGCAAACTGGAGGAAATCGCGCAATGATAAAAAAAAATCACGAAACTTTATTGTCGGCAGGTGTAAGAGACACCCCATTCCGCTGCTGCGTAGATCATCACGTGGACATTCACTGCAGCAAATACTCACACAAATACAAAGATCCCCCGTATAGCCTTAACAGACTGTAGGGGCAAGTGCTGCTAGCGAGGTACTGTGGCACACGAAGGGGTGGGTGGCCAG
>NW_027615135.1:15000-20000 GCF_965212315.1 Lampetra planeri | reverse complement strand
GGTGAGTGAGTGAGTGGGTGGGTGGGTGAGTGGGTGAGTGAGTGGGTGGGTGGGTGGGTGAGTGGGTGGGTGAGTGGGTGGGTGGGTGGGTGGGTGAGTGAGTGGGTGGGTGGGTGAGTGGGTGGGTGGGTGGGTGGGTGAGTGGGTGAGTGGGTGAGTGAGTGGGTGGGTGGGTGGGTGAGTGGGTGAGTGAGTGAGTGAGTGAGTGGGTGGGTGGGTGAGTGGGTGGGTGGGTGAGTGGGTGGGTGGGTGAGTGGGTGAGTGGGTGGGTGAGTGAGTGGGTGAGTGGGTGGGTGAGTGGGTGGGTGAGTGGGTGGGTGGGTGGGTGAGTGAGTGGGTGGGTGGGTGGGTGGGTGAGTGGGTGAGTGGGTGAGTGGGTGAGTGAGTGGGTGGGTGGGTGAGTGGGTGAGTGAGTGAGTGAGTGGGTGAGTGAGTGGGTGGGTGGGTGGGTGAGTGAGTGGGTGGGTGGGTGAGTGAGTGGGTGGGTGAGTGGGTGAGTGGGGTGGGTGAGTGGGTGGGTGGGTGGGTGAGTGGGTGGGTGGGTGAGTGGGTGGGTGGGTGAATGAGTGAGTGAGTGAGTGGGTGGGTGGGTGGGTGGGTGGGTGGGTGAGTGGGTGGGTGGGTGGGTGGGTGGGTGGGTGAGTGAGTGAGTGGGTGGGTGGGTGGGTGAGTGGGTGGGTGGGTGGGTGGGTGGGTGGGTGAGTGAGTGGGTGGGTGGGTGAGTGGGTGGGTGGGTGAGTGGGTGAGTGGGTGAGTGGGTGGGTGAGTGAGTGGGTGAGTGGGTGGGTGAGTGGGTGGGTGAGTGGGTGGGTGGGTGAGTGAGTGGGTGGGTGGGTGGGTGGGTGAGTGGGCGAGTGAGTGGGCGAGTGAGTGGGTGAGCGAGTGGGTGGGTGGGCGAGTGGGTGGGTGGGCGAGTGGGTGGGTGGGCGAGTGGGTGGGTGGGCGAGTGGGTGGGTGGGCGAGTGGGTGGGTGGGCGAGTGGGTGGGTGGGCGAGTGGGTGGGTGGGCGAGTGGGTGGGTGGGTGGGCGAGTGGGTGGGTGGGTGGGCGAGTGGGTGGGTGGGCGAGTGGGTGGGTGGGCGAGAGTGGGTGGGTGGGTGGGTGGGTGGGCGAGTGGGTGGGTGGGTGGGTGGGCGAGTGGGTGGGTGGGTGAGTGGGTGGGTGAGTTGGTAGGTGAGTGCCGGTAGCCTTCATAGGCACCGCTGCTGCAGCTGCTACTCGCCACTACTAACACCACTTGCCCCTACAGTCTGTTAGAGGCTACACGGGGGGCTTTGTCTGTGGAACGTTGCTCCGGACATCCCCCATGAACCCCCCATGCCCCCCCATGGCTCCTCCCAACCCCCCATGGCTCCTCCACCCCATGGCTCCTCCCCCCCATGGCTCCTCCCACCCCCCATGGCTCCTCCCCCCATGGCTCCTCCCACCCCCCATGGTTCCTCCCCCCATGGCTCCTCCCCCCCATGGCTCCTCCCCCCATGGCTCCTCCCACCCCCCATGGCTCCTCCCCCCCCATGGCTCCTCCCCCCCCATGGCTCCCCCCCATGGCTCCCCCCCATGGCTCCTCCCACCCCCCATGGTTCCTCCCCCCCATGGCTCCTCCCCCCCATGGCTCCTCCCCCCCATGGCTCCTCCCCCCCATGGCTCCTCCCCCCCATGGCTCCTCTCCCCCCATGGCTCCCCCCCCATGGCTCCTCCCCCCCATGGCTCCTCTCCCCCCCATGGCTCCTCCCCCCCATGGCTCTTCCCCCCATGGCTCCTCCCCCATGGCTCCTCCCCAGCACTGACCGTCATGGCTGTCTGCGTCGAGGGGGGGGGCCGCTGTAGTGGTGGCGGCGAGGGGGGGGGGCCGATGTAGTGGTGGCGGCGAGGGGGGGGGCCGCTGTAGTGGTGGCGTCGAAGGAGGGGGCCGCTGTAGTGGCGGCGAGGGGGGGGGCCGGTGTAGTGGTGAGGGGGGGGGGCCGCTGTAGTGGCGAGGGGGGGGGGCCGCTGTAGTGGCGGCGAGGGGGGGGGGCCGCTGTAGTGGCGGCGAGGAGGGGGTGAGCGAGGGAGGGGCGGGCGAGGGGGAAGGCCGCCTGGAGCGCCTCCTGCACGGCAACGCAGGCCGCCTTCACCACGTCACTCGCAGAGCCCTGCACCACAGAGTTCACCGCCTGGCGCTCCGCCTGGGGGGGGGGGTAGGAGGGGGGGGAGGGGGGGGAGGGGGGGGGGGAGAGGGGGGGAGGGGGGGGGGAGGAGGGGGGAGGACACCAGGAGGAGGAAAAGTCTACCCGCGTCTCCCCAACATCTCCCCAACATCTCCCCGTGTCTCCCCGTGTCTCACCGCCTCTCCCCGCGTCTCCCCGCGTCTCCCCAACATCTCCCCGTGTCTCCCCGTGTCTCACCGTGTCTCCCCCGTGTCTCCCCCCGTGTCTCCCCCCGTGTCTCTCCCGTGTCTCCCCCGTGTCTCCCCCGTGTTTCCCCCCGTGTCTCCTCCCGTGTCTCACCGTGTCTCCCCGTGTCTCACCGTGTCTCCCCCCGTGTCTCCCCCCGTGTCTCTCCCGTGTCTCCCCAGTGTCTCCCCCGCGTTTCTCCCGCGTCTCCCCCGCGTCTCCCCGTGTCTCCCAGTGTCTCCCCAACATCTCCCTGTGTCTCCCCGTGTCTCCCCCGTATCCCAGCGTCTCCCCGCGTCTCCCCGTATCTCCCCCACGTCTCCCCCGCGTCTCCGCCGCGTCTCCCCGCGTGTCTCCCCGTACCTGTGCCCGTGTCCCCGCGTCCGTGGACAGGATGTCTGGCAGCAGTCTGCGTCTGCCCGTGATGGTCTCCACGTATCCGTGTCTCCGGCAGAACTCGACGGTACGTCTCAGGAAGTCTCGTACGCCTGCAGACGGAAGGCGTAGCAGGCTCTAGACCTATGTAACGGCGTAAGTAGCGCAGGAGACGTCGAGGGAGTCAACGCGTATTTATTAGCAATGGCTACTATACAGCAGAGGTGGGACAAAGTCATTGTTATGCAAGTCCAAGTCGAGTCGCAAGTAATCAAATTCATGACTCGAGTCTGACTCGAGTCCAAGTCACATGACTCGAGTCCACATCTCAGAGGTGGGACAAAGTCATTGTTATGCAAGTCCAAGTCGAGTCGCAAGTAATCAAATTCATGACTCGAGTCTGACTCGAGTCCAAGTCACATGACTCGAGTCCACATCTCATAGGTGGGACAAAGTCATTGTTATGCAAGTCCAAGTCGAGTCGCAAGTCATCAAATTCATGACTCGAGTCTGACTCGAGTCCAAGTCACATGACTCGAGTCCACACCTCTGCTATACAGCACGTAGCGCACCCTAACACAGGAAGGGGTAACGGCCCCTTCACCCGGTCTATCCGAGGCAGTGTCCCTCGGCTAACGTTTCCCCGTTAACTCCTTCACCCCTCTAACCCAGAACATCCTATAGAGGCTAACTCACCAGGCCCCGCTTCGGCTCAGGTCCGACCCTCAGCCACACGAGCCTGGCCCTCACAAGGACACAGACCTCGCTGCTGCTCTGAGGTCGCCCCTGGCTTGCCCTGCCCGGCTCTTACAAGAGCAGCGAGTCAGGGTAGTAGTCCCAGGGCTGGCTAGCTGGTACTCTTAGTAGGTGAGTGAGTGGGTGCATGGGTGAGTAGGTGAGTGAGTAGGTGAGTGAGTGGGTGCGTGGGTGAGTAGGTGAGTGAGTAGGTGAGTGAGTGGGTGAGTGTGGAGGTGAGTAGGTGAATGAGTAGGTGAGTGAGTGGGTGAGTGAGTAGGTGAGTGAGTAGGTGAGTGAGTGGGTGAGTGTGTAGGTGAGTGTGTAGGTGAGTGAGTGGGTGAGTGTGTAGGTGAGTAGGTGAGTGGGTGAGTGAGTAGGTGAGTGAGTAGGTGAGTGTGTGGCTGAGTGGGTGGGTGAGTGAGTGAGTAACCTGTATGGTGAGTGAGTGGTGAGTGACTGAGTGAGTGAGTGACTGAGTGAGTGACTGAGTGACTGAGTGACTGAGTGAGTGGCTAGCTAACTGGTCCTCAGTCTTCACTGGCTCTTCTGCTCCAACGACTGCCTCGAGCTCTCTCGCGCGCCGCCTTATATACCCATCTGCCCCCCGAGGGGCGGGGCTGTATGCAGACGTTGATGTAGACACCCCACACACGGACCGTGATGTAACGGCTTGCTACACCCCTCTACGTAACACCTCTACACCTGTGTAGTGGCAATAACTACTCGCTGTTCGGCGATCTGCGAGAGAGCGGATCGAAAACACGGGTTTCCCCGCTCGGTAAACGGTCAGGGTCAAATGAGGTAATGCAGGTGTAATGGGTTCCGGAGGCACTTATCGTAATTAAGAAGTTACCACTACCCTTCTATCTGGCAACAAAACTGACACCTTTATTACACAAGGAGTCATGTTTGCATAGACCACAATACCTGCAGTCGTAATGCAAACAAAAAACACAACTCTTGATAATGTATGCGCTGTCCTTGAAGTTGATTGGTCCACACCCGAGACAGCTTTCCTTAGAGCCTAGTCTCACATGGTGTTGGACCAGATGACGCCAAAAGGCGCACAACTCAAAGACAACGCACCATCAGAGTATGAGAGCTCGGGGTGAAGCATCTACACCATGGGAACCTCATTTGCCAGTAGCGAAATATGATGATTGTTTTTTGTCTCTATAGTAGTAGTAGTAGTCTCTACAACTCTATAGATGTCTCTATAGTAGTGTAATAAGAGCCTATGTCGGATTCACGGGGTGATCGGCTTTGCCGGTCCCGCTTTACAGCCAATGGGGGGAGAGCCTGGGAGCATGGCCCCGCGTGATCACGGGATGTCAGCGAGGTGATTGGTTCTGCTGCTCTTGGCCTCAGCCAATGGGAAGACAAGTCGGGGGCGTGGTCCCGGGAGTTGATGGGGGTGAATCTGGAACATTCGGCGCAGGCTGTTGAGGATTGGCTGGAGCGTACCACATGACCCAGGCGTTAAATAAGGGGAGAGGGGAGAGACACGGGGTCAGAC
>NW_027615135.1:0-7500 GCF_965212315.1 Lampetra planeri | reverse complement strand
AGTAGTAGTAGTGTAGTAGTAGTGTAGTAGTAGTAGTGTAGTAGTAGTGTAGTAGTAGTGTAGTGTAGTAGTAGTGTAGTAGTGTAGTAGTAGTAGTAGTAGTGTAGTAGTGTAGTAGTAGTAGTGTAGTAGTAGTAGTGTAGTAGTAGTAGTGTAGTAGTGTGTAGTAGTAGTAGTGTAGTAGTAGTGTAGTAGTAGTAGTAGTGTAGTAGTAGTGTAGTAGTAGGTGTAGTAGTAGTGTAGTAGTAGTAGTAGTAGTGTAGTAGTGTAGTAGTAGTAGTGTAGTAGTAGTGTAGTAGTAGTGTAGTAGTAGTAGTGTAGTAGTAGTGTAGTAGTGTAGTAGTAGTAGTAGTAGTAGTAGTAGTGTAGTAGTGTAGTAGTGTAGTAGGTAGTGTAGTGTAGTAGTAGTGTAGTAGTAGTAGTGTAGTAGTAGTAGTGTAGTAGTAGTGTAGTAGTAGTAGTGTAGTAGTAGTAGTGTAGTAGTAGTGTAGTGGTAGTGTAGTAGTGTAGTAGTAGTAGTAGTAGTGTAGTAGTAGTAGTGTGTAGTAGTAGTGTAGTAGTAGTAGTGTAGTGTAGTAGTGTGTAGTAGGTAGTGTAGTAGTAGTAGTAGTGTAGTAGTAGTAGTGTAGTAGTAGTAGTGTAGTAGTGGTAGTGTAGTAGTAGTAGTGTAGTAGTAGTGTAGTAGTAGTAGTGTAGTAGTAGTGTAGTAGTGTAGTAGTAGTAGTGTAGTAGTAGTAGTTAGTAGTAGTGTAGTAGTAGTAGTGTAGTAGTAGTAGTGTAGTAGTAGTAGTGTAGTAGTAGTAGTAGTGTAGTGTAGTAGTAGTAGTAGTGTAGTAGTAGTGTAGTAGTAGTAGTGTAGTAGTAGTGTAGTAGTAGTAGTGTAGTAGTAGTAGTGTAGTAGTGTAGTAGTGTAGTAGTGTAGTAGTAGTGTAGTAGTAGTAGTAGTAGTGTAGTAGTAGTAGTGTAGTAGTAGTAGTGTAGTAGTAGTAGTGTAGTAGTAGTAGTGTAGTAGTAGTAGTGTAGTAGTAGTAGTAGTGTAGTAGTAGTGTAGTAGTAGTAGTAGTGTAGTAGTAGTGTGTAGTAGTAGTGTAGTAGTAGTAGTAGTGTAGTAGTAGTGTAGTAGTAGTGTAGTAGTAGTAGTGTAGTAGTAGTAGTGTAGTAGTAGTAGTAGTGTAGTAGTAGTGTAGTAGTAGTGTAGTAGTAGTAGTGTAGTAGTAGTAGTGTAGTAGTAGTAGGTAGTAGTAGTAGTAGTGTAGTAGTAGTAGTAGTGTAGTAGTAGTGTAGTAGTAGTAGTAGTGTAGTAGTAGTGTAGTAGTAGTAGTAGTGTAGTAGTAGTGTGTAGTAGTAGTAGTAGTAGTAGTAGTGTAGTAGTGTAGTAGTAGTAGTAGTGAGTGTAGTAGTAGTAGTAGTAGTGTAGTAGTAGTAGTAGTGTAGTAGTAGTAGTAGTGTAGTGTAGGTAGTAGTAGTAGTGTAGTAGTAGTGTAGTTGTAGTAGTAGTGTAGTGTAGTAGTAGTGTAGTAGTGTAGTAGTAGTAGTGTAGTAGTAGTGTAGAGTGTAGTAGTTAGTGTGTAGTAGTAGTGTAGTAGTAGTGTAGGTAGTAGTGTAGTAGTAGTGTAGTAGTAGTGTAGTAGTGTGTAGTAGTAGCTGTAGTAGTAGTAGTAGTGTAGTAGTGTAGTAGTGTAGTAGTAGTAGTAGTGTAGTAGTAGTAGTAGTGTAGTAGTAGTGTAGTAGTAGTAGTAGTGTAGTAGTAGTGTAGTAGTAGTAGTAGTGTAGTAGTAGTGTAGTAGTAGTAGTGTAGTAGTAGTAGTAGTGTAGTAGTAGTAGTAGTGTAGTAGTAGTATGTAGTAGTAGTAGTGTAGTAGTAGTGTAGTGTAGTGTAGTAGTAGTAGTAGTGTAGTAGTAGTGTAGTAGTAGTGTAGTAGTAGTAGTGTAGTAGTAGTGTAGTAGTAGTAGTAGTGTAGTAGTAGTAGTGTAGTAGTAGTAGTAGTGTAGTAGGTAGTAGTGTAGTAGTAGTAGTGTAGTAGTAGTGTAGTAGTAGTGTAGTAGTAGTGTAGTAGTAGTATGTAGTGTAGTAGTAGTAGTAGTGTAGTAGTAGTAGTAGTGTAGTGTGTAGTAGTAGTAGTGTAGTAGTAGTGTAGTAGTAGTAGTGTAGTAGTAGTGTAGTAGTAGGTGTAGTAGTAGTGTAGTAGTAGTAGTGTAGTAGTAGTGTAGTAGTGTAGTAGTAGTGTAGTAGTAGTGTAGTAGTGTGTAGTAGTGTAGTAGTAGTAGTGTAGTAGTAGTGTAGTAGTAGTAGTGTAGTAGTAGTAGTGTAGTAGTAGTGTAGTAGTAGTAGTGTAGTGTAGTAGTGTAGTAGTAGTAGTAGTGTGTAGTAGTAGTGTAGTAGGTAGTGTGTAGTAGTAGTGTAGTAGTAGTAGTGTAGTAGTAGTAGTGTAGTAGTGTAGTGTAGTAGTAGTGTAGTAGTAGTAGTGTAGTAGTAGTAGTAGTAGTAGTAAGTAGTAGTGTAGTAGTAGTGTAGTGTAGTGTAGTAGTAGTAGTAGTAGTAGTGTGGTAGTGTAGTGTAGTAGTAGTGTAGTAGTAGTAGTAGTGTAGTTGTAGTGTAGTTGTTGTAGTAGTAGTAGTAGTGTAGTAGTAGTAGTGTAGTGTAGTAGTAGTGTAGTAGGTGTGTAGTAGTAGTAGTAGTAGTAGTGTAGTAGTAGTAGTACGTAGTAGTAGTAGTGTAGTAGTAGTGTAGTAGTAGTAGTACAGTAGTAGTAGTAGTACAGTAGTAGTAGTGTAGTAGTAGTAGTAGTGTAGTAGTAGTACAGTAGTAGTAGTGTAGTAGTAGTAGTAGTGTAGTAGTAGTACAGTAGTAGTAGTACAGTAGTAGTAGTAGTGTAGTAGTAGTAGTAGTGTAGTACTAGTTAGTGTGGTAGTTGTTGGTAGTCGACTGACCTCTGCAGGGGATGAACATCGCCCTGAGGTTGATCAGCGGCGCTCCCTCCCCACTCGCACTGCAGCAAGCAACACGGGGAGGGCGGTGGGTGGGTCACTGTGTTAGCATGTTAACATGTTAATGTGTTAGCATGTTAATGTGTTAGCATGTTACCGTGTTAGCGTGTTAGCATGTTAATGTGTTAGCATGTTAACATGCTATCATGTCAATGTGTTAGCATGTTAATGTGTTAGCATTTTAACATGTTAATGTGTTAGCATGTTAATGTGTTAGCATGTTAACATGTTAGCATGTTAATGTGTTAGCATGTTAACATGACAGCATGTTAATGTGTTAGCATGTTACCCGTGTTAGCATGTTAATGTGTTAGCATGTTAACATGTTAATGTGTTAGCGTGTTAACATGTTAATGTGTCAGCATGTTAACATGTTAGCATGTTAATGTGTTAGCATGTTAACATGTTACTGTGTTAGCATGTTAATGTGTTAGCATGTTACCGTGTTACCATGTTAATGTGTTAGCATGTTAATGTGTTAATGTGTTAGCATGTTAACATGTTAACGTGTTAGCATGTTAACATGTTAGCATGTTAACATATTAATGTGTTAGCATGTTAACATGTTAATGTGTTAGCATGTTAACATGTTAGCATGTTAACATGTTAATGTGTTAGCATGTTAACATGTTAATGTGTTACCTGGCGCTGAATTCTTTGGGCACATTCTGAAGATTGGGCTCAGACAGAGACACACGCCCTGGGGAGAGAGACAGTTTAGTGTAGTGTATAGTGTAGTGTAATAGTGTAGTGTATAGTGTAGTGTGTAGTGTATAGTGTAGTGTATAGTGTAGTGTATAGTGTAGTGTATAGTGTAGTGTATAGTGTAGTGTGTAGTGTATAGTGTAGTGTATAGTGTAGTGTATAGTGTAGTGTAGTGTGTAGTGTATAGTGTAGTGTAGTGTGTAGTGTATAGTGTAGTGTATAGTGTAGTGTAATGTATAGTGTAGTGTATAGTTTAGTGTGTAGTGTATAGTGTAGTGTATAGTGTAGTGTATAGTGTAGTGTATAGTGTAGTGTATAGTGTAGTGTATAGTGTAGTGTATAGTGTAGTGTATAGTGTAGTGTAAGTGTAGTGTAGTGTATAGTGTAGTGTATAGTGTAGTGTGTAGTGTAGTGTGTAGTGTAGTGTATAGTGTAGTGTATAGTGTAGTGTAGTGTATAGTGTAGTGTAGTGTAAGTGTAGTGTATAGTGTAGTGTAGTGTATAGTGTAGTGTATAGTGTAGTGTGTAGTGTGTAGTGTGTAGTGTAGTGTATAGTGTAGTGTATAGTGTAGTGTGGTAGTGTAGTGTGTAGTGTAGTGTATAGTGTAGTGTGTAGGTAGTGTATAGTGTAGTGTATAGTGTAGTGTGTAGTGTAGTGTATAGTGTAGTGTATAGTGTAGTGTGTAGTGTAGTGTATAGTGTAGTGTATAGTGTAGTGTGTAGTGTAGTGTATAGTGTAGTGTATAGTGTAGTGTATAGTGTAGTGTATAGTGTAGTGTAGTGTATAGTGTAGTGTGTAGTGTATAGTGTAGTGTGTAGTGTAGTGTGTAGTGTAGTGTATAGTGTAGTGTATAGTGTAGTGTATAGTGTATAGTGTAGTGTATAGTGTATAGTGTAGTGTATAGTGTAGTGTATAGTGTATAGTGTAGTAGTGTATAGTGTAGTGTAGTGTGTAGTGTATAGTGTAGTGTAGTGTAGTGTATAGTGTAGTGTATAGTGTATAGTGTGTAGTGTATAGTGTGTAGTGTATTGTGTATAGTGTAGTGTATTGTGTATAGTGTATAGTGTAGTGTATAGTGTAGTGTATTGTGTATAATGTATAGTGTAGTGTATAGTGTAGTGTATAGTGTAGTGTATAGTGTAGTGTATAGTGTAGTGTATAGTGTATAGTGTAGTGTATAGTGTATAGTGTAGTGTATAGTGTAGTGTATAGTGTATAGTGTAGTGTGTATAGTGTATAGTGTAGTGTATAGTGTAGTGTATAGTGTAGTGTATAGTGTGTGTATAGTGTAGTGTATAGTGTAGTGTATAGTGTAGTGTGT
The DNA here is from genome assembly GCF_965212315.1 of Lampetra planeri. NCBI lineage: Eukaryota > Metazoa > Chordata > Hyperoartia > Petromyzontiformes > Petromyzontidae > Lampetra > Lampetra planeri. The sequence continues at coordinate 2,485 of NW_027615135.1, read as the reverse complement.
AGTGTATAGTGTAGTGTATAGTGTAGTGTGTAGTGTAAAGTGTAGTGTATAGTGTAGTGTATAGTGTAGTGTGTATAGTGTATAGTGTAGTGTATAGTGTAGTGTATAGTGTATAGTGTAGTGTAAAGTGTATAGTGTAGTGTGTAGTGTAGTGTAGTGTGTAGTGTATAGTGTAGTGTGTAGTGTATAGTGTATAGTAGTGTATAGTAGTGTATAATGTAGTATATAATGTAGTGTATAGTGTAGTGTATAGTGTAGTATATAGTGTATAGTGTGTAGTGTATAGTGTAGTGTTAGTGTAGTGTAGTGTAAAGTGTAGTGTAGTGTATAGTGTAGTGTAGTGTGTAGTGTATAGTGTAGTGTAGTGTATAGTGTAGTGTAGTGTATAGTGTAGTGTATAGTGTAGTGTATAGTGTAGTGTATAGTGTAGTGTATAGTGTAGTGTATAGTGTAGTGTATATTGTAGTGTAGTGTAGTGTATAGTGTAGTGTAGTGTGTAGTGTATAGTGTAGTGTATAGTGTAGTGTATAGTGTAGTGTATAGTGTATAGTGTGTAGTGTATAGTGTAGTGTAGTGTATAGTGTAGTGTAGTGTATAGTGTAGTGTATAGTGTAGTGTATAGTGTAGTGTATAGTGTAGTTTCAGTATTAGTTTAGTAATAGTTTTAGTATTATTTAGTAGTATATTTAGTAGTAGTTTAGTGGTAGTTTTATAGTATATTTAGTAGTATATTTAGTTGTAGTTTAGTTAGTAGTATACTAGTATAGTAGTAGTAGTAGTAGTGTAGTACTAGTATAGAGTAGTATATAGTATAGTTAGTAGTATAGTAGTAGTAGTATACTAGTATATATAGTAGTAGTAGTATACTAGTATATAGTATAGTACTAGTATAGTAGTAGTATATGTAGTAGTAGCTATAGTAGTAGTATATACTATGGGAACCTCATTTGCCAGTAAAAATATGATAATTGGTTCTTTACCCTTCTGTTGCCAGATAGAAGGGTAAAGAACCCATTATCATATTTTTACTGGCAAATGAGGTTCCCATAGTGTAGATGCTTGCCCCGAGCTCTCATACTCTGATGGTGCGCTGTCTTTGAGTTGTGCGCCTTTTGGCGTCATCTGGTCCAACACCATGTGAGACTAGGCTCTAAGGAAAGCTGTCTCGGGTGTGGACCAATCAACCTTCAAGGACCATATGAGACTAGGCTCTAAGGAAAGCTGTCTCGGGTGTGGGACCAATCAACTTCAAGGACCATGTGAGACTAGGCTCTAAGGAAAGCTGTCTCGGGTGTGGACCAATCAACTTCAAGGACCATGTGAGACTAGGCTCTAAGGAAAGCTGTCTCGGGTGTGGACCAATCAACTTCAAGGACCATGTGAGACTAGGCTCTAAGGAAAGCTGTCTCGGGTGTGGACCAATCAACTTCAAGGACCATGTGAGACTAGGCTCTAAGGAAAGCTGTCTCGGGTGTGGACCAATCAACTTCAAGGACCATGTGAGACTAGGCTCTAAGGAAAGCTGTCTCGGGTGTGGACCAATCAACTTCAAGGACCATGTGAGACTAGGCTCTAAGGAAAGCTGTCTCGGGTGTGGACCAATCAACTTCAAGGACCATGTGAGACTAGGCTCTAAGGAAAGCTGTCTCGGGTGTGGACCAATCAACTTCAAGGACCATGTGAGACTAGGCTCTAAGGAAAGCTGTCTCGGGTGTGGACCAATCAACTTCAAGGACCATGTGAGACTAGGCTCTAAGGAAAGCTGTCTCGGGTGTGGACCAATCAACTTCAAGGACCATGTGAGACTAGGCTCTAAGGAAAGCTGTCTCGGGTGTGGACCAATCAACTTCAAGGACCATGTGAGACTAGGCTCTAAGGAAAGCTGTCTCGGGTGTGGACCAATCAACTTCAAGGACCATGTGAGACTAGGCTCTAAGGAAAGCTGTCTCGGGTGTGGACCAATCAACTTCAAGGACCATGTGAGACTAGGCTCTAAGGAAAGCTGTCTCGGGTGTGGACCAAATCAACTTCAAGGACCATGTGAGACTAGGCTCTAAGGAAAGCTGTCTCGGGTGTGGACCAATCAACTTCAAGGACCATGTGAGACTAGGCTCTAAGGAAAGCTGTCTCGGGTGTGGACCAATCAACTTCAAGGACCATGTGAGACTAGGCTCTAAGGAAAGCTGTCTCGGGTGTGGACCAATCAACTTCAAGGACCATGTGAGACTAGGCTCTAAGGAAAGCTGTCTCGGGTGTGGACCAATCAACTTCAAGGACCATGTGAGACTAGGCTCTAAGGAAAGCTGTCTCGGGTGTGGACCAATCAACTTCAAGGACCATGTGAGACTAGGCTCTACGGAAAGCTGTCTCGGGTGTGGACCAATCAACTTCAAGGACCATGTGAGACTAGGCTCTAAGGAAAGCTGTCTCGTGGTGTGGACCAATCAACTTCAAGACCATGTGAGACTAGGCTCTAAGGAAATCT
>NW_027615134.1:22500-81231 GCF_965212315.1 Lampetra planeri | reverse complement strand
CCCAGAAGTGGCCCGGAAGTAGCCCAGAAGTAGCCCGGAGGTAGCTCGGAGGTAGCCCGGAAGTAGCCCGGAGGTAGCCCGGTGGTAGCCCGGAAGTAGCCCGGAAGTGGCCCGGAAGTAGCCCGGAAGTGGCCCCGGAAGTGGCCCCGGAAGTGGCCCGGAAGTGGCCCGGAAGTAGCCCGGAAGTAGCCCGGAAGTGCCCAGAAGTAGCCCGGAAGTAGCCCGGAAGTAGCCCGGAAGTAGCCCGGAGGTAGCCCGGAGGTAGCCCGGAAGTAGCCCGGAGCGTAGCCCCGGTGGTAGCCCGGAAGTAGCCCGAAAGTGGCCCGGAAGTAGCCCGGAAGTGGCCCGGAAGTAGCCCGGAAGTAGCCGGAAGTGGCCCGGAAGTAGCCCGGAAGTGGCCCCGGAAGTGGCCCAGAAGTGGCCCGGAAGTAGCCCGGAAGTGGCCCGGAAGTGGCCCGGAAGTGGCCCGGAGGCTAGTGGCCCGGAAGTAGCCCGGAAGTGGGCCCGGAAGTGGCCCGGAAGTGGCCCGGAAGTGGCCCGGAAGGTGGCCCCGGAAGTGGCCGGAAGTGGCCCGGAAGTGGCCCGGAAGTGGCCCGGAAGTGGCCCCGGAAGTGGCCCGGAAGTAGCCCGGAAGGAGCCCGGAGTGCCCGGAAGTAGCCCAGAAGTAGCCCGGAGGTAGCCCGGAGGTAGCCCGGAAGTAGCCCGGAGGTAGCCCGGTGGTAGCCCGGAAGTAGCCCGGAAGTGGCCCGGAAGAGTAGCCCGGAAGTGGCCCGGAAGTGGCCCGGAAGTGGCCCGTAAGTGGCCCGGAAGTGGCCCGGAAGTGGCCCGGAAGTGGCCCGGAAGTGGCCCGGAAGTAGCCCGAAGTGGCCCGGAAGTGGCCCGGAAGTGGCCCGGAAGTGGCCGGAAGTGGCCCAGAAGTAGCCCGGAAGTAGCCCGGAAGTGGCCCGGAAGTGGACCCGGAAGTGGCCCGGAAGTGGCCCGGAAGTAGCCCGGAAGTGGCCCGGAAGTGGCCCGGAAGTGCCCGGAAGTAGCCCGGAAGTGGCCCGGAAGGTGGCCCGGAAGTGGCCCGGAAGTAGCCCGGAAGTAGCCCGGAAGTGGCCCGGAAGTGGCCCGGAAGTGGCCCGGAAGGTGGCCCGGAAGTAGCTCGGAAGTGCCCGGAAGTAGCCCAGAAGTAGCCCGGAGGTAGCCCGGAGGTAGCCCGGAAGTAGCCCAGAAGTAGCCGGAGGTAGCCCGGAGGTAGCCCGGAAGTAGCCCGGAAGTAGCCCGGAAGTGGCCCGGAAGTAGCCCGGAAGTGGCCCGGAAGTAGCCCGGAAGTAGCCCGGAAGTGCCCGGAAGTAGCCAGAAGTAGCCCGGAAGTAGCCCGGAAGTAGCCCGGAAGTAGCCCGGAAGTGGCCCGGAAGTGGCCCGGAAGTGGCCCGGAAGTAGCCCAGAAGTAGCCCGGAAATAGCCCGGAAGTAGCCCGGAAGTGCCCGGAAGTAGCCCAGAAGTAGCCCGGAGGTAGCCGGAAGTGGCCCGAAAGTAGCCCGGAAGTGGCCCGGAAGTGGCCCGGAAGTGGCCCGGAAGTGGCCCGGAAGTGGCCCCTGAAGTGGCCAGGAAGTGGCCCGGAAGTAGCCCAGAAGTAGCCCGGAAGTGCCCGGAAGTAGCCCAGAAGTAGCCCGGAAGTAGCCCGGAAGTAGCGCGGAAGTAGCGCGGAAGTAGCCCGGAGGTAGCCCGGAGGTAGCCCGGAAGTAGCCCGGAGGTAGCCCGGTGGTAGACCGGATGTAGCCCGGAAGTGGCCCGGAAGTAGCCCGGAAGTGGCCCGGAAGTGGCCCGGAAGTGGCCCGCAAGTGGCCCGAAAGTGGCCCGGAAGTGGCCCGGAAGTGGCCCGGAAGTGGCCAGGAAGTGGCCCGGAAGTAGCCCGGAAGTAGCCCGGAAGTGGCCCGGAAGTGGCCCGGAAGTGGCCCGGAAGTGGCCCGGAAGTAGCCCAGAAGTAGCCCGGAAGTAACCCGTAAGTAGCCCGGAAGTGCCCGGAAGTAGCCCGGAAGTAGCCCGGAAGTAGCCCGGAAGTGGCCCGGAAGTAGCCCGGAAGTGGCCCGGAAGTGGCCCGAAAGTGGCCCGGAAGTGGCCCGGAAGTGGCCCGGAAGTGGCCCGGAAGTGGCCCGGAAGTGGCCAGGAAGTGGCCCGGAAGTAGCCCGGAAGTAGCCCGGAAGTGGCCCGGAAGTGGCCCGGAAGTTGGCCCGGAAGTGGCCCGGAAGTAGCCCAGAAGTAGCCCGGAAGTAGCCCGGAAGTAGCCCGGAAGTGCCCGGAAGTAGCCCGGAAGTAGCCCGGAAGTAGCCCGGAAGTGGCCCGGAAGTAGCCCGGAAGTGGCCCGGAAATGGCCCGGAAGTAGCCCGGAAGTGGCCCGGAAGTGGCCCGGAAGTGGCCCGGAAGTGGCCCGGAAGTGGCCCGGAAGTGGCCCGGAAGTAGCCCGGAAGTAGCCCGGAAGTGGCCCGGAAGTGGCCCGGAAGTGGCCCGGAAGTGGCCCGGAAGTAGCTCGGAAGTGCCCGGAAGTAGCCCAGAAGTAGCCCGGAGGTAGCCCGGAGGTAGCCCGGAAGTAGCCTGGAAGTAGCCCGGAAGTGGCCCGGAAGTAGCCCGGAAGTGGCCCGGAAGTGGCCCGGAAGTGGCCCGGAAGTGGCCCGGAAGTAGCCCGGAAGTAGCCCGGAAGTGCCCGGAAGTAGCCCAGAAGTAGCCCGGAAGTAGCCCGGAAGTAGCCCGGAAGTAGCCCGGAAGTGGCCCGGAAGTGGCCAGGAAGTGGCCCGGAAGTAGCCCAGAAGTAGCCCGGAAGTGCCCGGAAGTAGCCCAGAAGTAGCCCGGAGGTAGCCCGGAAGTGGCCCGGAAGTAGCCCGGAAGTGGCCCGGAAGTGGCCCGGAAGTGGCCCGGAAGTGGCCCGGAAGTGTCCCGAAAGTGGCCCGGAAGTGGCCCGGAAGTGGCCCTGAAGTGGCCAGGAAGTGGCCCGGAAGTAGCCCGGAAGTAGCCGGAAGTGCCCGGAAGTAGCCCAGAAGTAGCCCGGAAGCAGCCCGGAAGTAGCCCGGAAGTAGCCCGGAAGTAGCCCGGAGGTTGCCCGGAGGTAGCCCGGAAGTAGCCCGGAGGTAGCCCGGTGGTAGCCCGGAAGTAGCCCGGAAGTGGCCCGGAAGTAGCCCGGAAGTGGCCCGGAAGTGGCCTGGAAGTGGCCCGAAAGTGGCCCGGAAGTGGCCCGGAAGTGGCCCGGAAGTGGCCAGGAAGTGGCCCGGAAGTAGCCGGAAGTAGCCCGGAAGTGGCCCGGAAGTGGCCCGGAAGTGGCCCGGAAGTGGCCCGGAAGTGGCCCGGAAGTGGCCAGGAAGTGGCCCGGAAGTGGCCCGGAAGTGGCCCGGAAGTGGCCCGGAAGTGGCCCGGAAGTGGCCCGGAAGTAGCCCGGAAGTAGCCCGGAAGTGCCCGGAAGTAGCCCAGAAGTAGCCCGGAGGTAGCCCGGAGGTAGCCCGGAAGTAGCCCGGAGGTAGCCCGGTGGTAGCCCGGAAGTAGCCCGGAATTGGCCCGGAAGTAGCCCGGAAGTGGCCCGGAAGTGGCCCGGAAGTGGCCCGTAAGTGGCCCGGAAGTGGCCGGAAGTGGCCCGGAAGTGGCCCGGAAGTGGCCCGGAAGTAGCCCGGAAGTGGCCCGGAAGTGGCCCGGAAGTGGCCCGGAAGTGGCCCGGAAGTGGCCCAGAAGTAGCCCGGAAGTCGCCCGGAAGTGGCCCGGAAGTGGACCGGAAGTGGCCCGGAAGTGGCCCGGAAGTAGCCCGGAAGTGGCCCGGAAGTGGCCCGGAAGTGGCCCGGAAGTAGCCCGGAAGTGGCCCGGAAGTGGCCCGGAAGTGGCCCGGAAGTGGCCAGGAAGTGGCCCGGAAGTAGCCCGGAAGTAGCCCGGAAGTGGCCCGGAAGTGGCCCGGAAGTGGCCCAGAAGTGGCCCGGAAGTAGCCCAGAAGTAGCCCGGAGGTAGCCCGGAGGTAGCCCGGAAGTAGCCCGGAGGTAGGCCCGGTGGTAGCCCGGAAGTAGCCCGGAAGTGGCCCGGAAGTAGCCCGGAAGTGGCCCGGAAGTGGCCCGGAAGTGGCCCGGAAGTGGCCCGGAAGTAGCCCGGAAGTAGCCCGGAAGTGCCCAGAAGTAGCCCGGAAGTAGCCCGGAAGTAGCCCGGAAGTAGCCGGAGGTAGCCCGGAGGTAGCCCGGAAGTAGCCCGGAGGTAGCCCGGTGGTAGCCCGGAAGTAGCCCGGAAGTGGCCCGGAAGTAGCCCGGAAGTGGCCCGGAAGTAGCCCGGAAGTGGCCCGGAAGTGGCCGGAAGTAGCCCGGAAGTAGCCCGGAAGTGGCCCGGAAGTGGCCCGGAAGTGGCCCGGAAGTAGCCCGGAAGTGGCCCGGAAGTGGCCCGGAAGTGGCCCGGAAGTGGCCAGGAAGTGGCCCGGAAGTAGCCCGGAAGTAGCCCGGAAGTGGCCCGGAAGTGGCCCGGAAGTGGCCCAGAAGTGGCCCGGAAGTAGCCCAGAAGTAGCCCGGAGGTAGCTCGGAGGTAGCCCGGAAGTAGCCCGGAGGTAGCCCGGTGGTAGCCCGGAAGTAGCCCGGAAGTGGCCCGGAAGTAGCCCGGAAGTGGCCCGGAAGTGGCCCGGAAGTGGCCCGGAAGTGGCCCGGAAGTAGCCCGGAAGTAGCCCGGAAGTGCCCAGAAGTAGCCCGGAAGTAGCCCGGAAGTAGCCCGGAAGTAGCCCGGAGGTAGCCCGGAGGTAGCCCGGAAGTAGCCCGGAGGTAGCCCGGTGGTAGCCCGGAAGTAGCCCGAAAGTGGCCCGGAAGTAGCCCGGAAGTGGCCCGGAAGTAGCCCAGAAGTAGCCCGGAAGTGGCCCGGAAGTAGCCCGGAAGTGGCCCGGAAGTGGCCCAGAAGTGGCCCGGAAGTAGCCCGGAAGTGGCCCGGAAGTGGCCCGGAAGTGGCCCGGAAGTGGCCCGGAAGTAGCCCGGAAGTGGCCCGGAAGTGGCCCGGAAGTGGCCCGGAAGTGGCCCGGAAGTGGCCCGGAAGTGGCCCGGAAGTGGCCCGGAAGTGGCCCGGAAGTGGCCCGGAAGTGGCCCGGAAGTGGCCCGGAAGTAGCCCGGAAGTAGCCCGGAAGTGCCCGGAAGTAGCCCAGAAGTAGCCCGGAGGTAGCCCGGAGGTAGCCCGGAAGTAGCCCGGAGGTAGCCCGGTGGTAGCCCGGAAGTAGCCCGGAAGTGGCCGGAAGTAGCCCGGAAGTGGCCCGGAAGTGGCCCGGAAGTGGCCCGTAAGTGGCCCGGAAGTGGCCCGGAAGTGGGCCCGGAAGTGGCCGGAAGTGGCCCGGAAGTAGCCCGGAAGTGGCCCGGAAGTGGCCCGGAAGTGGCCCGGAAGTGGCCCGAAGTGGCCCAGAAGTAGCCGGAAGTAGCCCGGAAGTGGCCCGGAAGTGGACCGGAAGTGGCCCGGAAGTGGCCCGGAAGTAGCCCGGAAGTGGCCCGGAAGTGGCCCGGAAGTGGCCCGGAAGTAGCCCGGAAGTGGCCCGGAAGTGGCCCGGAAGTGGCCCGGAAGTAGCCCGGAAGTAGCCCGGAAGTGGCCCGGAAGTGGCCCGGAAGTGGCCCGGAAGTGGCCCGGAAGTAGCTCGGAAGTGCCCGGAAGTAGCCCAGAAGTAGCCCGGAGGTAGCCCGGAGGTAGCCCGGAAGTAGCCCGGAAGTAGCCCGGAAGTGGCCCGGAAGTAGCCCGGAAGTGGCCCGGAAGTAGCCCGGAAGTAGCCCGGAAGTGCCCGGAAGTAGCCCAGAAGTAGCCCGGAAGTAGCCCGGAAGTAGCCCGGAAGTAGCCCGGAAGTGGCCCGGAAGTGGCCCGGAAGTGGCCCGGAAGTAGCCCAGAAGTAGCCCGGAAATAGCCCGGAAGTAGCCCGGAAGTGCCCGGAAGTAGCCCAGAAGTAGCCCGGAGGTAGCCGGAAGTGGCCCGAAAGTAGCCCGGAAGTGGCCCGGAAGTGGCCCGGAGTGGCCCGGAAGTGGCCCGGAAGTGGCCCTGAAGTGGCCAGGAAGTGGCCCGGAAGTAGCCCAGAAGTAGCCCGGAAGTGCCCGGAAGTAGCCCAGAAGTAGCCCGGAAGTAGCCCGGAAGTAGCGCGGAAGTAGCGCGGAAGTAGCCCGGAGGTAGCCCGGAGGTAGCCCGGAAGTAGCCCGGAGGTAGCCCGGTGGTAGACCGGATGTAGCCCGGAAGTGGCCCGGAAGTAGCCCGGAAGTGGCCCGGAAGTGGCCCGGAAGTGGCCCGCAAGTGGCCCGAAAGTGGCCCGGAAGTGGCCCGGAAGTGGCCCGGAAGTGGCCAGGAAGTGGCCCGGAAGTAGCCCGGAAGTAGCCCGGAAGTGGCCCGGAAGTGGCCCGGAAGTGGCCCGGAAGTGGCCCGGAAGTAGCCCAGAAGTAGCCCGGAAGTAACCCGTAAGTAGCCCGGAAGTGCCCGGAAGTAGCCCGGAAGTAGCCCGGAAGTAGCCCGGAAGTGGCCCGGAAGTAGCCCGGAAGTGGCCCGGAAGTGGCCCGAAAGTGGCCCGGAAGTGGCCCGGAAGTGGCCCGGAAGTGGCCCGGAAGTGGCCCGGAAGTGGCCAGGAAGTGGCCCGGAAGTAGCCCGGAAGTAGCCCGGAAGTGGCCGGAAGTGGCCCGGAAGTGGCCCGGAAGTGGCCGGAAGTAGCCCAGAAGTAGCCCGGAAGTAGCCCGGAAGTAGCCCGGAAGTGCCCGGAAGTAGCCCGGAAGTAGCCCGGAAGTAGCCCGGAAGTGGCCCGGAAGTAGCCCGGAAGTGGCCCGGAAATGGCCCGGAAGTAGCCCGGAAGTGGCCCGGAAGTGGCCCGAAGTGGCCCGGAAGTGGCCCGGAAGTGGCCCGGAAGTGGCCCGGAAGTAGCCCGGAAGTAGCCCGGAAGTGGCCCGGAAGTGGCCGGAAGTGGCCCGGAAGTGGCCCGGAAGTAGCTCGGAAGTGCCCGGAAGTAGCCCAGAAGTAGCCCGGAGGTAGCCCGGAGGTAGCCCGGAAGTAGCCTGGAAGTAGCCCGGAAGTGGCCCGGAAGTAGCCCGGAAGTGGCCCGGAAGTGGCCCGGAAGTGGCCCGGAAGTGGCCCGGAAGTAGCCCGGAAGTAGCCCGGAAGTGCCCGGAAGTAGCCCAGAAGTAGCCCGGAAGTAGCCCGGAAGTAGCCCGGAAGTAGCCCGGAAGTGGCCCGGAAGTGGCCAGGAAGTGGCCCGGAAGTAGCCCAGAAGTAGCCCGGAAGTGCCCGGAAGTAGCCCAGAAGTAGCCCGGAGGTAGCCCGGAAGTGGCCCGGAAGTAGCCCGGAAGTGGCCCGGAAGTGGCCCGGAAGTGGCCCGGAAGTGGCCCGGAAGTGTCCCGAAAGTGGCCCGGAAGTGGCCCGGAAGTGGCCCTGAAGTGGCCAGGAAGTGGCCCGGAAGTAGCCCGGAAGTAGCCCGGAAGTGCCCGGAAGTAGCCCAGAAGTAGCCCGGAAGCAGCCCGGAAGTAGCCCGGAAGTAGCCCGGAAGTAGCCCGGAGGTTGCCCGGAGGTAGCCCGGAAGTAGCCCGGAGGTAGCCCGGTGGTAGCCCGGAAGTAGCCCGGAAGTGGCCCGGAAGTAGCCCGGAAGTGGCCCGGAAGTGGCCTGGAAGTGGCCCGAAAGTGGCCCGGAAGTGGCCCGGAAGTGGCCCGGAAGTGGCCAGGAAGTGGCCCGGAAGTAGCCCGGAAGTAGCCCGGAAGTGGCCCGGAAGTGGCCCGGAAGTGGCCCGGAAGTGGCCCGGAAGTGGCCCGGAAGTGGCCAGGAAAGTGGCCCGGAAGTGGCCCGGAAGTGGCCCGGAAGTGCCCGGAAGTGGCCCGGAAGTGGCCCGGAAGTAGCCCGGAAGTAGCCCGGAAGTGCCCGGAAGTAGCCCAGAAGTAGCCCGGAGGTAGCCGGAGGTAGCCCGGAAGTAGCCCGGAGGTAGCCCGGTGGTAGCCCGGAAGTAGCCCGGAATTGGCCCGGAAGTAGCCCGGAAGTGGCCCGGAAGTGGCCCGGAAGTGGCCCGTAAGTGGCCCGGAAGTGGCCCGGAAGTGGCCCGGAAGTGGCCCGGAAGTGGCCCCGGAAGTAGCCCGGAAGTGGCCCGGAAGTGGCCCGGAAGTGGCCCGGAAGTGGCCCGGAAGTGGCCCAGAAGTAGCCCGGAAGTCGCCCGGAAGTGGCCCGGAAGTGGACCGGAAGTGGCCCGGAAGTGGCCCGGAAGTAGCCCGGAAGTGGCCCGGAAGTGGCCCGGAAGTGGCCCGGAAGTAGCCCGGAAGTGGCCCGGAAGTGGCCCGGAAGTGGCCCGGAAGTGGCCAGGAAGTGGCCCGGAAGTAGCCCGGAAGTAGCCCGGAAGTGGCCCGGAAGTGGCCCGGAAGTGGCCCAGAAGTGGCCCGGAAGTAGCCCAGAAGTAGCCCGGAGGTAGCCCGGAGGTAGCCCGGAAGTAGCCCGGAGGTAGCCCGGTGGTAGCCCGGAAGTAGCCCGGAAGTGGCCCGGAAGTAGCCCGGAAGTGGCCCGGAAGTGGCCCGGAAGTGGCCCGGAAGTGGCCCGGAAGTAGCCCGGAAGTAGCCCGGAAGTGCCCAGAAGTAGCCCGGAAGTAGCCCGGAAGTAGCCCGGAAGTAGCCCGGAGGTAGCCCGGAGGTAGCCCGGAAGTAGCCCGGAGGTAGCCCGGTGGTAGCCCGGAAGTAGCCCGGAAGTGGCCCGGAAGTAGCCCGGAAGTGGCCCGGAAGTAGCCCGGAAGTGGCCCGGAAGTGGCCGGAAGTAGCCCAGAAGTAGCCCGGAAGTGCCCGGAAGTAGCCCAGAAGTAGCCCGGAGGTAGCCCGGAGGTAGCCCAAAAGTAGCCCGGAAGTGGCCCGGAAGTAGCGCGGAAGTAGCCCGGAAGTAGCCCGGAGGTAGCCCGGAGGTAGCCCGGAAGTAGCCCGGAGGTAGCCCGGTGGTAGACCGGAAGTAGCCCGGAAGTGGCCCGGAAGTAGCCCGGAAGTGGCCCGGAAGTGGCCCGGAAGTGGCCCGGAAGTGGCCCGGAAGTAGCCCAGAAGTAGCCCGGAAGTAGCCCGTAAGTAGCCCGGAAGTGCCCGGAAGTAGCCCGGAAGTCGCCCGGAAGTGGCCCGGAAGTAGCCCGGAAGTGGCCCGGAAGTGGCCCGAAAGTGGCCCGGAAGTGGCCCGGAAGTGGCCCGGAAGTGGCCAGGAAGTGGCCCGGAAGTAGCCCGGAAGTGGCCCGGAAGTGGCCCGGAAGTGGCCCGGAAGTGGCCCGGAAGTGGCCAGGAAGTGGCCCGGAAGTAGCCCGGAAGTAGCCCGGAAGTGGCCCGGAAGTGGCCCGGAAGTGGCCCGGAAGTGGCCCGGAAGTAGCCCAGAAGTAGCCCGGAAGTAGCCCGGAAGTAGCCCGGAAGTGCCCGGAAGTAGCCCGGAAGTAGCCCGGAAGTAGCCCGGAAGTGGCCCGGAAGTAGCCCGGAAGTGGCCCGGAAATGGCCCGGAAGTAGCCCGGAAGTGGCCCGGAAGTGGCCCGGAAGTGGCCCGGAAGTGGCCCGGAAGTGGCCCGGAAGTGGCCCGGAAGTAGCCCGGAAGTAGCCCGGAAGTAGCCCGGAAGTGGCCCGGAAGTAGCCCGGAAGTGGCCCGGAAATGGCCCGGAAGTAGCCCGGAAGTGGCCCGGAAGTGGCCCGGAAGTGGCCCGGAAGTGGCCCGGAAGTGGCCCGGAAGTGGCCCGGAAGTAGCCCGGAAGTAGCCCGGAAGTGGCCCGGAAGTGGCCCGGAAGTGGCCCGGAAGTGGCCCGGAAGTAGCTCGGAAGTGCCCGGAAGTAGCCCAGAAGTAGCCCGGAGGTAGCCCGGAGGTAGCCCGGAAGTAGCCTGGAAGTAGCCCGGAAGTGGCCCGGAAGTAGCCCGGAAGTGGCCCGGAAGTGGCCCGGAAGTGGCCCGGAAGTGGCCCGGAAGTAGCCCGGAAGTAGCCCGGAAGTGCCCGGAAGTAGCCCAGAAGTAGCCCGGAAGTAGCCCGGAAGTAGCCCGGAAGTAGCCCGGAAGTGGCCCGGAAGTGGCCAGGAAGTGGCCCGGAAGTAGCCCAGAAGTAGCCCGGAAGTGCCCGGAAGTAGCCCAGAAGTAGCCCGGAGGTAGCCCGGAAGTGGCCCGGAAGTAGCCCGGAAGTGGCCCGGAAGTGGCCCGGAAGTGGCCCGGAAGTGGCCCGGAAGTGTCCCGAAAGTGGCCCGGAAGTGGCCCGGAAGTGGCCCTGAAGTGGCCAGGAAGTGGCCCGGAAGTAGCCCGGAAGTAGCCCGGAAGTGCCCGGAAGTAGCCCAGAAGTAGCCCGGAAGCAGCCCGGAAGTAGCCCGGAAGTAGCCCGGAAGTAGCCCGGAGGTTGCCCGGAGGTAGCCCGGAAGTAGCCCGGAGGTAGCCCGGTGGTAGCCCGGAAGTAGCCCGGAAGTGGCCCGGAAGTAGCCCGGAAGTGGCCCGGAAGTGGCCTGGAAGTGGCCCGAAAGTGGCCCGGAAGTGGCCCGGAAGTGGCCCGGAAGTGGCCAGGAAGTGGCCCGGAAGTAGCCCGGAAGTAGCCCGGAAGTGGCCCGGAAGTGGCCCGGAAGTGGCCCGGAAGTGGCCCGGAAGTGGCCCGGAAGTGGCCAGGAAGTGGCCCGGAAGTGGCCCGGAAGTGGCCCGGAAGTGGCCCGGAAGTGGCCCGGAAGTGGCCCGGAAGTAGCCCGGAAGTAGCCCGGAAGTGCCCGGAAGTAGCCCAGAAGTAGCCCGGAGGTAGCCCGGAGGTAGCCCGGAAGTAGCCCGGAGGTAGCCCGGTGGTAGCCCGGAAGTAGCCCGGAATTGGCCCGGAAGTAGCCCGGAAGTGGCCCGGAAGTGGCCCGGAAGTGGCCCGTAAGTGGCCCGGAAGTGGCCCGGAAGTGGCCCGGAAGTGGCCCGGAAGTGGCCCGGAAGTAGCCCGGAAGTGGCCCGGAAGTGGCCCGGAAGTGGCCCGGAAGTGGCCCGGAAGTGGCCCAGAAGTAGCCCGGAAGTCGCCCGGAAGTGGCCCGGAAGTGGACCGGAAGTGGCCCGGAAGTGGCCCGGAAGTAGCCCGGAAGTGGCCCGGAAGTGGCCCGGAAGTGGCCCGGAAGTAGCCCGGAAGTGGCCCGGAAGTGGCCCGGAAGTGGCCCGGAAGTGGCCAGGAAGTGGCCCGGAAGTAGCCCGGAAGTAGCCCGGAAGTGGCCCGGAAGTGGCCCGGAAGTGGCCCAGAAGTGGCCCGGAAGTAGCCCAGAAGTAGCCCGGAGGTAGCCCGGAGGTAGCCCGGAAGTAGCCCGGAGGTAGCCCGGTGGTAGCCCGGAAGTAGCCCGGAAGTGGCCCGGAAGTAGCCCGGAAGTGGCCCGGAAGTGGCCCGGAAGTGGCCCGGAAGTGGCCCGGAAGTAGCCCGGAAGTAGCCCGGAAGTGCCCAGAAGTAGCCCGGAAGTAGCCCGGAAGTAGCCCGGAAGTAGCCCGGAGGTAGCCCGGAGGTAGCCCGGAAGTAGCCCGGAGGTAGCCCGGTGGTAGCCCGGAAGTAGCCCGGAAGTGGCCCGGAAGTAGCCCGGAAGTGGCCCGGAAGTAGCCCGGAAGTGGCCCGGAAGTGGCCGGAAGTAGCCCAGAAGTAGCCCGGAAGTGCCCGGAAGTAGCCCAGAAGTAGCCCGGAGGTAGCCCGGAGGTAGCCCAAAAGTAGCCCGGAAGTGGCCCGGAAGTAGCGCGGAAGTAGCCCGGAAGTAGCCCGGAGGTAGCCCGGAGGTAGCCCGGAAGTAGCCCGGAGGTAGCCCGGTGGTAGACCGGAAGTAGCCCGGAAGTGGCCCGGAAGTAGCCCGGAAGTGGCCCGGAAGTGGCCCGGAAGTGGCCCGGAAGTGGCCCGGAAGTAGCCCAGAAGTAGCCCGGAAGTAGCCCGTAAGTAGCCCGGAAGTGCCCGGAAGTAGCCCGGAAGTCGCCCGGAAGTGGCCCGGAAGTAGCCCGGAAGTGGCCCGGAAGTGGCCCGAAAGTGGCCCGGAAGTGGCCCGGAAGTGGCCCGGAAGTGGCCAGGAAGTGGCCCGGAAGTAGCCCGGAAGTAGCCCGGAAGTGGCCCGGAAGTGGCCCGGAAGTGGCCCGGAAGTGGCCCGGAAGTAGCCCAGAAGTAGCCCGGAAGTAGCCCGGAAGTAGCCCGGAAGTGCCCGGAAGTAGCCCGGAAGTAGCCCGGAAGTAGCCCGGAAGTGGCCCGGAAGTAGCCCGGAAGTGGCCCGGAAGTGGCCCGGAAGTAGCCAGGAAGTGGCCCGGAAGTAGCCCGGAAGTGGCCCGGAAGTGGCCCGGAAGTGGCCCGGAAGTGGCCCGGAAGTAGCCCGGAAGTAGCCCGGAAGTGGCCCGGAAGTGGCCCGGAAGTGGCCCGGAAGTGGCCCGGAAGTAGCTCGGAAGTGCCCGGAAGTAGCCCAGAAGTAGCCCGGAGGTAGCCCGGAGGTAGCCCGGAAGTAGCGCGGAAGTAGCCCGGAGGTAGCCCGGAGGTAGCCCGGAAGTAGCCCGGAGGTAGCCCGGAGGTAGCCCGGAAGTAGCCCGGAGGTAGCCCGGTGGTAGCCCGGAAGTAGCCCGGAAGTGGCCCGGAAGTAGCCCGGAAGTGGCCCGGAAGTAGCCCGGAAGTGGCCCGGAAGTGGCCGGAAGTAGCCCAGAAGTAGCCCGGAAGTGCCCGGAAGTAGCCCAGAAGTAGCCCGGAGTTAGCCCGGAGGTAGCCCAAAAGTAGCCCGGAAGTGGCCCGGAAGTAGCGCGGAAGTAGCCCGGAAGTAGCCCGGAGGTAGCCCGGAGGTAGCCCGGAAGTAGCCCGGAGGTAGGCCCGGTGGTAGACCGGAAGTAGCCCGGAAGTGGCCCGGAAGTAGCCCGGAAGTGGCCCGGAAGTGGCCCGGAAGTGGCCCGGAAGTGGCCCGGAAGTAGCCCAGAAGTAGCCCGGAAGTAGCCCGTAAGTAGCCCGGAAGTGCCCGGAAGTAGCCCGGAAGTAGCCCGGAAGTGGCCCGGAAGTAGCCCGGAAGTGGCCCGGAAGTAGCCCGGAAGTGGCCCGGAAGTGGCCCGGAAGTGGCCCGGAAGTGGCCCCGAAGTGGCCCGGAAGTGGCCCGGAAGTAGCCCGGAAGTAGCCCGGAAGTGGCCCGGAAGTGGCCCGGAAGTGGCCCGGAAGTGGCCCGGAAGTAGCTCGAAGTGCCCGGAAGTAGCCCAGAAGTAGCCCGGAGGTAGCCCGGAGGTAGCCCGGAAGTAGCCCGGAAGTAGCCCGGAAGTGGCCCGGAAGTAGCCCGGAAGTGGCCCGGAAGTAGCCCGGAAGTAGCCCGGAAGTGCCCGGAAGTAGCCCAGAAGTAGCCCGGAAGTAGCCCGGAAGTAGCCGGAAGTAGCCGGAAGTGGCCCGGAAGTAGCCCGGAAGTGGCCCGGAAGTAGCCCGGAAGTAGCCCGGAGGTAGCCCGGAGGTAGCCCGGAAGTAGCCCGGAGGTAGCCCGGTGGTAGACCGGAAGTAGCCGGAAGTGGCCCGGAAGTAGCCCGGAAGTGGCCCGGAAGTGGCCCGGAAAGTGGCCCGGAAGTGGCCCGGAAGTAGCCCAGAAGTAGCCCGGAAGTAGCCGTAAGTAGCCCGGAAGTGCCCGGAAGTAGCCGGAAGTAGCCCGGAAGTGGCCCGGAAGTGGCCCGGAAGTGGCCCGGAAGTGGCCCTGAAGTGGCCAGGAAGTGGCCCGGAAGTAGCCCGGAAGTAGCCCGGAAGTGCCCGGAAGTAGCCCAGAAGTAGCCCGGAAGTAGCCCGGAAGTAGCGCGGAAGTAGCGCGGAAGTAGCCCGGAGGTAGCCCGGAGTAGCCCGGAAGTAGCCGGAGGTAGCCCGGTGGTAGACCGGATGTAGCCCGGAAGTGGCCCGGAAGTAGCCCGGAAGTGGCCCGGAAGTGGCCCGGAATTGGCCCGCAAGTGGCCCGAAAGTGGCCGGAAGTGGCCCGGAAGTGGCCCGGAAGTGGCCAGGAAGTGGCCCGGAAGTAGCCCGGAAGTAGCCCGGAAGTGGCCCGGAAGTGGCCCGGAAGTGGCCCGGAAGTGGCCCGGAAGTAGCCCAGAAGTAGCCCGGAAGTAGCCCGTAAGTAGCCCGGAAGTGCCCGGAAGTAGCCCGGAAGTAGCCCGGAAGTAGCCCGGAAGTGGCCCGGAAGTAGCCCGGAAGTGGCCCGGAAGTGGCCCGAAAGTGGCCCGGAAGTGGCCCGGAAGTGGCCCGGAAGTGGGCCAGGAAGTGGCCCGGAAGTAGGCCCGGAAGTAGCCCGGAAGTGGCCCGGAAGTGGCCCGGAAGTGGCCCGGAAGTGGCCCGGAAGTAGCCCAGAAGTAGCCCGGAAGTAGCCCGGAAGTAGCCCGGAAGTGCCCGGAAGTAGCCCGGAAGTAGCCCGGAAGTAGCCCGGAAGTGGCCCGGAAGTAGCCCGGAAGTGGCCCGGAAATGGCCCGGAAGTAGCCCGGAAGTGGCCCGGAAGTGGCCCGGAAGTGGCCCGGAAGTGGCCCGGAAGTGGCCGGAAGTGGCCCGGAAGTAGCCCGGAAGTAGCCCGGAAGTGGCCCGGAAGTGGCCCGGAAGTGGCCCGGAAGTGGCCCGGAAGTAGCTCGGAAGTGCCCGGAAGTAGCCCAGAAGTAGCCCGGAGGTAGCCCGGAGGTAGCCCGGAAGTAGCCTGGAAGTAGCCCGGAAGTGGCCCGGAAGTAGCCCGGAAGTGGCCCGGAAGTGGCCCGGAAGTGGCCCGGAAGTGGCCCGGAAGTAGCCCCGGAAGTAGCCCGGAAGTGGCCCGGAAGTAGCTCGGAAGTGCCCGGAAGTAGCCCGGAAGTAGCCGGAGGTAGCCCGGAGGTAGCCGGAAGTAGCCCGGAGGTAGCCCGGTGGTAGACCGGAAGTAGCCCGGAGGTTAGCCCGGTGGGTAGACCGGAAGTAGCCCGGAAGTGGCCCGGAAGTAGCCCGGAAGTGGCCCGGAAATGTCGGGCCCGGAAGTGGCCCGGAAGTGGCCCGGAAGTAGCCAGAAGTAGCCCGGAAGTAGCCCGTAAGTAGCCCGGAAGTGCCCGGAAGTAGCCCGGAAGTAGCCCGGAAGTGGCCCGGAAGTAGCCCGGAAGTGGCCCGGAAGTAGCCCGGAAGTGGCCCGGAAGTGGCCCCGGAAGTGGCCCGGAAGTGGCCCCGAAGTGGCCCGGAAGTGGCCCGGAAGTAGCCCGGAAGTAGCCCGGAAGTGGGCCCGGAAGTGGCCCGGAAGTGGCCCGGAAGTGGCCCGGAAGTAGCTCGGAAGTGCCCGGAAGTAGCCCAGAAGTAGACCCGGAGGTAGCCCGGAAGGGTAGCCCGGAAGTAGCCCGGAAGTAGCCCGGAAGTGGCCCGGAAGTAGCCCGGAAGTGGCCCGGAAGTAGCCCGGAAGTAGCCCGGAAGTGCCCGGAAGTAGCCCAGAAGTAGCCGGAAGTAGCCCGGAAGTAGCCCGAAGTAGCCCGAAGTGGCCCGGAAATAGCCCGGAAGTGCCCGGAAGTAGCCCAGAAGTAGCCCGGAAGTGGCCCGGAAGTAGCCCAGAGTAGCCCGGAAATAGCCGGAAGTGCCCGGAAGTGCCCGGAAGTAGCCCGGAAGTAGCCCGGAAGTGGCCCGGAAGTAGCCCAGAAGTAGCCCGGAAATAGCCCGGAAGTACCCGGAAGTGCCCGGAAGTAGCCCAGAAGTAGCCCGGAGGTAGCCGGAAGTGGCCCGAAAGTAGCCCGGAAGTGGCCCGGAAGTGGCCCGGAAGTGGCCCGGAAGTGGCCCGGAAGTGGCCCTGAGTGGCCAGGAAGTGGCCCGGAAGTAGCCCGGAAGTAGCCCGGAAGTGCCCGGAAGTAGCCCAGAAGTAGCCCGGAAGTAGCCCGGATAGTAGCGCGGAAGTAGCGCGGAAGTAGCCCGGAGGTAGCCCGGAGGTAGCCCGGAAGTAGCCCGGAGGTAGCCCGGTGGTAGACCGGATGTAGCCCGGAAGTGGCCCGGAAGTAGCCCGGAAGTGGCCCGGAAGTGGCCCGGAAGTGGCCCGCAAGTGGCCCGAAAGTGGCCGGAAGTGGCCCGGAAGTGGCCCGGAAGTGGCCAGGAAGTGGCCCGGAAGTAGCCCGGAAGTAGCCCGGAAGTGGCCCGGAAGTGGCCCGGAAGTGGCCCGGAAGTGGCCCGGAAGTAGCCCAGAAGTAGCCCGGAAGTAGCCCGTAAGTAGCCCGGAAGTGCCCGAAGTAGCCCGGAAGTAGCCCGGAAGTAGCCCGGAAGTGGCCCGGAAGTAGCCCGGAAGTGGCCCGGAAGTGGCCCGAAAGTGGCCCGGAAGTGGCCCGGAAGTGGCCCGGAAGTGGCCAGGAAGTGGCCCGGAAGTAGCCCGGAAGTAGCCCGGAAGTGGCCCGGAAGTGGCCCGGAAGTGGCCCGGAAGTGGCCCGGAAGTAGCCCAGAAGTAGCCCGGAAGTAGCCCGGAAGTAGCCCGGAAGTGCCCGGAAGTAGCCCGGAAGTAGCCCGGAAGTAGCCCGGAAGTGGCCCGGAAGTAGCCCGGAAGTGGCCCGGAAGTGGCCCGGAAGTAGCTCGGAAGTGCCCGGAAGTAGCCCAGAAGTAGCCCGGAGGTAGCCCGGAGGTAGCCCGGAAGTAGCCTGGAAGTAGCCCGGAAGTGGCCCGGAAGTAGCCCGGAAGTGGCCCGGAAGTGGCCCGGAAGTGGCCCGGAAGTGGCCCGGAAGTAGCCCGGAAGTAGCCCGGAAGTGGCCCGGAAGTAGCTCGGAAGTGCCCGGAAGTAGCCCGGAAGTAGCCCGGAGGTAGCCCGGAGGTAGCCCGGAAGTAGCCCGGA
Source organism: Lampetra planeri (assembly GCF_965212315.1). Lineage (NCBI taxonomy): Eukaryota > Metazoa > Chordata > Hyperoartia > Petromyzontiformes > Petromyzontidae > Lampetra > Lampetra planeri. Next base: position 64,579 of record NW_027615134.1, on the reverse strand, counting down.
GGTAGCCCGGTGGTAGACCGGAAGTAGCCCGGAGGTAGCCCGGTGGTAGACCGGAAGTAGCCCGGAAGTGGCCCGGAAGTAGCCCGGAAGTGGCCCGGAAGTGGCCCGGAAGTGGCCCGGAAGTGGCCCGGAAGTAGCCCAGAAGTAGCCCGGAAGTAGCCCGTAAGTAGCCCGGAAGTGCCCGGAAGTAGCCCGGAAGTAGCCCGGAAGTGGCCCGGAAGTAGCCCGGAAGTGGCCCGGAAGTAGCCCGGAAGTGGCCCGGAAGTGGCCCGGAAGTGGCCCGGAAGTGGCCCCGAAGTGGCCCGGAAGTGGCCCGGAAGTAGCCCGGAAGTAGCCCGGAAGTGGCCCGGAAGTGGCCCGGAAGTGGCCCGGAAGTGGCCCGGAAGTAGCTCGGAAGTGCCCGGAAGTAGCCCAGAAGTAGCCCGGAGGTAGCCCGGAGGTAGCCCGGAAGTAGCCCGGAAGTAGCCCGGAAGTGGCCCGGAAGTAGCCCGGAAGTGGCCCGGAAGTAGCCCGGAAGTAGCCCGGAAGTGCCCGGAAGTAGCCCAGAAGTAGCCCGGAAGTAGCCCGGAAGTAGCCCGGAAGTAGCCCGGAAGTGGCCCGGAAATAGCCCGGAAGTGCCCGGAAGTAGCCCAGAAGTAGCCCGGAAGTGGCCCGGAAGTAGCCCAGAAGTAGCCCGGAAATAGCCCGGAAGTGCCCGGAAGTGCCCGGAAGTAGCCCGGAAGTAGCCCGGAAGTGGCCCGGAAGTAGCCCAGAAGTAGCCCGGAAATAGCCCGGAAGTAGCCCGGAAGTGCCCGGAAGTAGCCCAGAAGTAGCCCGGAGGTAGCCGGAAGTGGCCCGAAAGTAGCCCGGAAGTGGCCCGGAAGTGGCCCGGAAGTGGCCCGGAAGTGGCCCGGAAGTGGCCCTGAAGTGGCCAGGAAGTGGCCCGGAAGTAGCCCGGAAGTAGCCCGGAAGTGCCCGGAAGTAGCCCAGAAGTAGCCCGGAAGTAGCCCGGAAGTAGCGCGGAAGTAGCGCGGAAGTAGCCCGGAGGTAGCCCGGAGGTAGCCCGGAAGTAGCCCGGAGGTAGCCCGGTGGTAGACCGGATGTAGCCCGGAAGTGGCCCGGAAGTAGCCCGGAAGTGGCCCGGAAGTGGCCCGGAAGTGGCCCGCAAGTGGCCCGAAAGTGGCCCGGAAGTGGCCCGGAAGTGGCCCGGAAGTGGCCAGGAAGTGGCCCGGAAGTAGCCCGGAAGTAGCCCGGAAGTGGCCCGGAAGTGGCCCGGAAGTGGCCCGGAAGTGGCCCGGAAGTAGCCCAGAAGTAGCCCGGAAGTAGCCCGTAAGTAGCCCGGAAGTGCCCGGAAGTAGCCCGGAAGTAGCCCGGAAGTAGCCCGGAAGTGGCCCGGAAGTAGCCCGGAAGTGGCCCGGAAGTGGCCCGAAAGTGGCCCGGAAGTGGCCCGGAAGTGGCCCGGAAGTGGCCAGGAAGTGGCCCGGAAGTAGCCCGGAAGTAGCCCGGAAGTGGCCCGGAAGTGGCCCGGAAGTGGCCCGGAAGTGGCCCGGAAGTAGCCCAGAAGTAGCCCGGAAGTAGCCCGGAAGTAGCCCGGAAGTGCCCGGAAGTAGCCCGGAAGTAGCCCGGAAGTAGCCCGGAAGTGGCCCGGAAGTAGCCCGGAAGTGGCCCGGAAATGGCCCGGAAGTAGCCCGGAAGTGGCCCGGAAGTGGCCCGGAAGTGGCCCGGAAGTGGCCCGGAAGTGGCCCGGAAGTGGCCCGGAAGTAGCCCGGAAGTAGCCCGGAAGTGGCCCGGAAGTGGCCCGGAAGTGGCCCGGAAGTGGCCCGGAAGTAGCTCGGAAGTGCCCGGAAGTAGCCCAGAAGTAGCCCGGAGGTAGCCCGGAGGTAGCCCGGAAGTAGCCTGGAAGTAGCCCGGAAGTGGCCCGGAAGTAGCCCGGAAGTGGCCCGGAAGTGGCCCGGAAGTGGCCCGGAAGTGGCCCGGAAGTAGCCCGGAAGTAGCCCGGAAGTGCCCGGAAGTAGCCCAGAAGTAGCCCGGAAGTAGCCCGGAAGTAGCCCGGAAGTAGCCCGGAAGTGGCCCGGAAGTGGCCAGGAAGTGGCCCGGAAGTAGCCCAGAAGTAGCCCGGAAGTGCCCGGAAGTAGCCCAGAAGTAGCCCGGAGGTAGCCCGGAAGTGGCCCGGAAGTAGCCCGGAAGTGGCCCGGAAGTGGCCCGGAAGTGGCCCGGAAGTGGCCCGGAAGTGTCCCGAAAGTGGCCCGGAAGTGGCCCGGAAGTGGCCCTGAAGTGGCCAGGAAGTGGCCCGGAAGTAGCCCGGAAGTAGCCCGGAAGTGCCCGGAAGTAGCCCAGAAGTAGCCCGGAAGCAGCCCGGAAGTAGCCCGGAAGTAGCCCGGAAGTAGCCCGGAGGTTGCCCGGCGGTAGCCCGGAAGTAGCCCGGAGGTAGCCCGGTGGTAGCCCGGAAGTAGCCCGGAAGTGGCCCGGAAGTAGCCCGGAAGTGGCCCGGAAGTGGCCCGGAAGTGGCCCGAAAGTGGCCCGGAAGTGGCCCGGAAGTGGCCCGGAAGTGGCCAGGAAGTGGCCCGGAAGTAGCCCGGAAGTAGCCCGGAAGTGGCCCGGAAGTGGCCCGGAAGTGGCCCGGAAGTGGCCCGGAAGTGGCCCGGAAGTGGCCAGGAAGTGGCCCGGAAGTGGCCCGGAAGTGGCCCGGAAGTGGCCCGGAAGTGGCCCGGAAGTGGCCCGGAAGTAGCCCGGAAGTAGCCCGGAAGTGCCCGGAAGTAGCCCAGAAGTAGCCCGGAGGTAGCCCGGAGGTAGCCCGGAAGTAGCCCGGAGGTAGCCCGGTGGTAGCCCGGAAGTAGCCCGGAAGTGGCCCGGAAGTAGCCCGGAAGTGGCCCGGAAGTGGCCCGGAAGTGGCCCGTAAGTGGCCCGGAAGTGGCCCGGAAGTGGCCCGGAAGTGGCCCGGAAGTGGCCCGGAAGTTGCCCGGAAGTGGCCCGGAAGTGGCCCGGAAGTGGCCCGGAAGTGGCCCGGAAGTGGCCCGGAAGTAGCCCGGAAGTAGCCCGGAGGTGCCCGGCGGTAGCCCGGAAGTAGCCCGGAGGTAGCCCGGTGGTAGCCCGGAAGTAGCCCGGAAGTGGCCCGGAAGTAGCCCGGAAGTGGCCCGGAAGTGGCCCGGAAGTGGCCCGAAAGTGGCCCGGAAGTGGCCCGGAAGTGGCCCGGAAGTGGCCAGGAAGTGGCCCGGAAGTAGCCCGGAAGTAGCCCGGAAGTGGCCCGGAAGTGGCCCGGAAGTGGCCAGGAAGTGGCCCGGAAGTAGCCCGGAAGTAGCCCGGAAGTGGCCCGGAAGTGGCCCGGAAGTGGCCCGGAAGTGGCCCGGAAGTGGCCCGGAAGTGGCCAGGAAGTGGCCCGGAAGTGGCCCGGAAGTGGCCCGGAAGTGGCCCGGAAGTGGCCCGGAAGTGGCCCGGAAGTAGCCCGGAAGTAGCCCGGAAGTGCCCGGAAGTAGCCCAGAAGTAGCCCGGAGGTAGCCCGGAGGTAGCCCGGAAGTAGCCCGGAGGTAGCCCGGTGGTAGCCCGGAAGTAGCCCGGAAGTGGCCCGGAAGTAGCCCGGAAGTGGCCCGGAAGTGGCCCGGAAGTGGCCCGTAAGTGGCCCGGAAGTGGCCCGGAAGTGGCCCGGAAGTGGCCCGGAAGTGGCCCGGAAGTAGCCCGGAAGTGGCCCGGAAGTGGCCCGGAAGTGGCCCGGAAGTGGCCCGGAAGTGGCCCGGAAGTAGCCCGGAAGTAGCCCGGAAGTGGCCCGGAAGTGGACCGGAAGTGGCCCGGAAGTGGCCCGGAAGTAGCCCGGAAGTGGCCCGGAAGTGGCCCGGAAGTGGCCCGGAAGTGGCCCGGAAGTGGCCCGGAAGTGGCCCGGAAGTGGCCCGGAAGTGGCCAGGAAGTGGCCCGGAAGTAGCCCGGAAGTAGCCCGGAAGTGGCCCGGAAGTGGCCCGGAAGTGGCCCAGAAGTGGCCCGGAAGTAGCCCAGAAGTAGCCCGGAAGTAGCCCGGAAGTAGCCCGGAAGTGCCCGGAAGTAGCCCAGAAGTAGCCCGGAGGTAGCCCGGAGGTAGCCCGGAAGTAGCCCGGAGGTAGCCCGGTGGTAGCCCGGAAGTAGCCCGGAAGTGGCCCGGAAGTAGCCCGGAAGTGGCCCGGAAGTGGCCCGGAAGTGGCCCGGAAGTGGCCCGGAAGTAGCCCGGAAGTAGCCCGGAAGTGCCCAGAAGTAGCCCGGAAGTAGCCCGGAAGTAGCCCGGAAGTAGCCCGGAGGTAGCCCGGAGGTAGCCCGGAAGTAGCCCGGAGGTAGCCCGGTGGTAGCCCGGAAGTAGCCCGGAAGTGGCCCGGAAGTAGCCCGGAAGTGGCCCGGAAGTAGCCCGGAAGTGGCCCGGAAGTGGCCGGAAGTAGCCCAGAAGTAGCCCGGAAGTGCCCGGAAGTAGCCCAGAAGTAGCCCGGAGGTAGCCCGGAGGTAGCCCAAAAGTAGCCCGGAAGTGGCCCGGAAGTAGCGCGGAAGTAGCCCGGAAGTAGCCCGGAGGTAGCCCGGAGGTAGCCCGGAAGTAGCCCGGAGGTAGCCCGGTGGTAGACCGGAAGTAGCCCGGAAGTGGCCCGGAAGTAGCCCGGAAGTGGCCCGGAAGTGGCCCGGAAGTGGCCCGGAAGTGGCCCGGAAGTAGCCCAGAAGTAGCCCGGAAGTAGCCCGTAAGTAGCCCGGAAGAGCCCGGAAGTAGCCCGGAAGTAGCCCGGAAGTGGCCCGGAAGTAGCCCGGAAGTGGCCCGGAAGTGGCCCGAAAGTGGCCCGGAAGTGGCCCGGAAGTGGCCCGGAAGTGGCCAGGAAGTGGCACGGAAGTAGCCCGGAAGTAGCCCGGAAGTGGCCCGGAAGTGGCCCGGAAGTGGCCCGGAAGTGGCCCGGAAGTAGCCCAGAAGTAGCCCGGAAGTAGCCCGGAAGTAGCCCGGAAGTGCCCGGAAGTAGCCCGGAAGTAGCCCGGAAGTAGCCCGGAAGTGGCCCGGAAGTAGCCCGGAAGTGGCCCGGAAGTGGCCCGGAAGTAGCCAGGAAGTGGCCCGGAAGTAGCCCGGAAGTGGCCCGGAAGTGGCCCGGAAGTGGCCCGGAAGTGGCCCGGAAGTAGCCCGGAAGTAGCCCGGAAGTGGCCCGGAAGTGGCCCGGAAGTGGCCCGGAAGTGGCCCGGAAGTAGCTCGGAAGTGCCCGGAAGTAGCCCAGAAGTAGCCCGGAGGTAGCCCGGAGGTAGCCCGGAAGTAGCGCGGAAGTAGCCCGGAGGTAGCCCGGAGGTAGCCCGGAAGTAGCCCGGAGGTAGCCCGGAGGTAGCCCGGAAGTAGCCCGGAGGTAGCCCGGTGGTAGCCCGGAAGTAGCCCGGAAGTGGCCCGGAAGTAGCCCGGAAGTGGCCCGGAAGTAGCCCGGAAGTGGCCCGGAAGTGGCCGGAAGTAGCCCAGAAGTAGCCCGGAAGTGCCCGGAAGTAGCCCAGAAGTAGCCCGGAGGTAGCCCGGAGGTAGCCCAAAAGTAGCCCGGAAGTGGCCCGGAAGTAGCGCGGAAGTAGCCCGGAAGTAGCCCGGAGGTAGCCCGGAGGTAGCCCGGAAGTAGCCCGGAGGTAGCCCGGTGGTAGACCGGAAGTAGCCCGGAAGTGGCCCGGAAGTAGCCCGGAAGTGGCCCGGAAGTGGCCCGGAAGTGTCCCGGAAGTGGCCCGGAAGTAGCCCAGAAGTAGCCCGGAAGTAGCCCGTAAGTAGCCCGGAAGTGCCCGGAAGTAGCCCGGAAGTAGCCCGGAAGTGGCCCGGAAGTAGCCCGGAAGTGGCCCGGAAGTGGCCCGAAAGTGGCCCGGAAGTGGCCCGGAAGTGGCCCGGAAGTGGCCAGGAAGTGGCCCGGAAGTAGCCCGGAAGTAGCCCGGAAGTGGCCCGGAAGTGGCCCGGAAGTGGCCCGGAAGTGGCCCGGAAGTAGCCCAGAAGTAGCCCGGAAGTAGCCCGGAAGTAGCCCGGAAGTGCCCGGAAGTAGCCCGGAAGTAGCCCGGAAGTAGCCCGGAAGTGGCCCGGAAGTAGCCCGGAAGTGGCCCGGAAGTGGCCCGGAAGTAGCCAGGAAGTGGCCCGGAAGTAGCCCGGAAGTGGCCCGGAAGTGGCCCGGAAGTGGCCCGGAAGTGGCCCGGAAGTAGCCCGGAAGTAGCCCGGAAGTGGCCCGGAAGTGGCCCGGAAGTGGCCCGGAAGTGGCCCGGAAGTAGCTCGGAAGTGCCCGGAAGTAGCCCAGAAGTAGCCCGGAGGTAGCCCGGAGGTAGCCCGGAAGTAGCCCGGAAGTAGCCCGGAAGTGGCCCGGAAGTAGCCCGGAAGTGGCCCGGAAGTGGCCCGGAAGTGGCCCGGAAGTAGCCCGGAAATAGCCCGGAAGTGCCCGGAAGTAGCCCAGAAGTAGCCCGGAAGTAGCCCGGAAGTAGCCCGGAAGTAGCCCGGAAGTGGCCCGGAAGTAGCCCGGAAGTGCCCGGAAGTAGCCCAGAAGTAGCCCGGAAGTAGCCCGGAAGTAGCCCGGAAGTAGCCCGGAAGTGGCCCGGAAGTGGCCAGGAAGTGGCCCAGAAGTAGCCCAGAAGTAGCCCGGAAATAGCCCGGAAGTAGCCCGGAAGTGCCCGGAAGTAGCCCGGAAGTGGCCCGGAAGTGGCCCGGAAGTGGCCCGGAAGTGGCCCGGAAGTGGCCCTGAAGTGGCCCTGAAGTGGCCAGGAAGTGGCCCGGAAGTAGCCCGGAAGTAGCCCGGAAGTGCCCGGAAGTAGCCCAGAAGTAGCCCGGAAGTAGCCCGGAAGTAGCCCGGAAGTAGCCCGGAAGTAGCCCGGAGGTTGCCCGGAGGTAGCCCGGAAGTAGCCCGGAGGTAGCCCGGTGGTAGCCCGGAAGTAGCCCGGAAGTGGCCCGGAAGTAGCCCGGAAGTGGCCCGTAAGTGGCCCGGAAGTGGCCCGGAAGTGGCCCGGAAGTGGCCCGGAAGTGGCCCGGAAGTGGCCAGGAAGTGGCCCGGAAGTAGCCCGGAAGTAGCCCGGAAGTGGCCCGGAAGTGGCCCGGAAGTGGCCCGGAAGTGGCCCGGAAGTGGCCCGGAAGTGGCCAGGAAGTGGCCCGGAAGTAGCCCGGAAGTGGCCCGGAAGTAGCCCGGAAGTAGCCCGGAAGTGCCCGGAAGTAGCCCAGAAGTAGCCCGGAAGTAGCCCGGAAGTAGCCCGGAAGTAGCCCGGAAGTGGCCCGGAAGTAGCCCGGAAGTGCCCGGAAGTAGCCCAGAAGTAGCCCGGAAGTAGCCCGGAAGTAGCCCGGAAGTAGCCCGGAAGTGGCCCGGAAGTGGCCAGGAAGTGGCCCGGAAGTAGCCCAGAAGTAGCCCGGAAATAGCCCGGAAGTAGCCCGGAAGTGCCCGGAAGTAGCCCAGAAGTGGCCCGGAAGTAGCCCGGAAGTGGCCCGGAAGTGGCCCGGAAGTGGCCCGGAAGTGGCCCGGAAGTGGCCCGAAAGTGGCCCGGAAGTGGCCCGGAAGTGGCCCTGAAGTGGCCAGGAAGTGGCCCGGAAGTAGCCCGGAAGTAGCCCGGAAGTGCCCGGAAGTAGCCCAGAAGTAGCCCGGAAGTAGCCCGGAAGTAGCCCGGAAGTAGCCCGGAAGTAGCCCGGAGGTTGCCCGGAGGTAGCCCGGAAGTAGCCCGGAGGTAGCCCGGTGGTAGCCCGGAAGTAGCCCGGAAGTGGCCCGGAAGTAGCCCGGAAGTGGCCCGTAAGTGGCCCGGAAGTGGCCCGAAAGTGGCCCGGAAGTGGCCCGGAAGTGGCCCTGAAGTGGCCCTGAAGTGGCCAGGAAGTGGCCCGGAAGTAGCCCGGAAGTAGCCCGGAAGTGCCCGGAAGTAGCCCAGAAGTAGCCCGGAAGTAGCCCGGAAGTAGCCCGGAAGTAGCCCGGAAGTAGCCCGGAGGTTGCCCGGAGGTAGCCCGGAAGTAGCCCGGAGGTAGCCCGGTGGTAGCCCGGAAGTAGCCCGGAAGTGGCCCGGAAGTAGCCCGGAAGTGGCCCGTAAGTGGCCCGGAAGTGGCCCGGAAGTGGCCCGGAAGTGGCCCGGAAGTGGCCCGGAAGTGGCCAGGAAGTGGCCCGGAAGTAGCCCGGAAGTAGCCCGGAAGTGGCCCGGAAGTGGCCCGGAAGTGGCCCGGAAGTAGCCCGGAAGTAGCCCGGAAGTAGCCCGGAGGTTGCCCGGAGGTAGCCCGGAAGTAGCCCGGAGGTAGCCCGGTGGTAGCCCGGAAGTAGCCCGGAAGTGGCCCGGAAGTAGCCCGGAAGTGGCCCGTAAGTGGCCCGGAAGTGGCCCGAAAGTGGCCCGGAAGTGGCCCGGAAGTGGCCCTGAAGTGGCCCTGAAGTGGCCAGGAAGTGGCCCGGAAGTAGCCCGGAAGTAGCCCGGAAGTTCAAGTTCAAGTTCAAGTTCAAGTTCATTTATTAGGTATAGCCCTGTGAGCCATTCAGCTCTTGAATCGGGTGCAACCGCAACAAACAAAAAACAAAAACATGAACAAAAAAACATCTTAAAGTGAATATGTGACTAAGTGCAAACAGAAAATCCAAGAAAAGACAGCAAAATATTGCAGAAAAAACACCGTACACCAACGCTGTGTGCAAAAATCCCAGTGGGATGCAAGTCAAACAACAACAACAACAACCACAAGACAGCTTAATTAAGGCCATCAGTCTAACTCTGTACTACAACAAACAAACATGGCTAAACCAATAAACTTTTCGAAATCACCAAAATAAAGCCATGAAAGCAATGAAAAAGCAATCATAGGAACTGTGACAGAATTTTCACAATAAATGGCATAAACAACATGTACTACCAAAAACCCTGCAGCCATAGCTGGCTGCATGAGTCACTCCACCTTTAAGATCAGCACACTAAATCAAAACACAGGTCATACTTTGCAGCGATCATCCGGAGCGAAACATTTTATTTTAGGTCACTGAATAGCACTGGCAGCTAGGGGTGTACAACTCCTCTAGAGCAGTTTTGAGTGAAGATCTCATAGGTAGTGACTCAAGTTTCAATTTATTGGCAACAGCATTCCAGACCCTGGGGGCATCAATAGCAAAGGCCCTTCCTCCAGTATATGTACGGCAATAGGGAATATTAAGCTGGTAAATGAGTGTAGACCTTAGGTCAAATTTGTTCTTTGAAACAGAGATGAGATCCAGCAGGTAATCTGCAGATTCTTTTGCAAGTACATCATGAATAAATAAGATCTGGTGCACAAGCCGTCGAACATTCAGAGATGTTAAGTTTGACCCAATGTAGAGGTCACAGTGGTGAGTCCTATATGGGCAGTTCAATGCAAATCTTAAGGCCGAGTGATACATTGAGTCAAGCTTCTTCAGTACAGTACTTGGGGCTGATTTATAAACAATGTCACAGTAATCAAGTAGAGGCAGTATGGTAGCTTTAATCAATTCCAAACGGAACATAGGGGGGAAGCAGTGCTTGTGTCGATATAGAAAACCAATTTTAATTTTTGTCTTTTTCCCAATATAATCAATGTGATCTTCAAAATTCAGTTTTGAATCCAGGATGATCCCAAGATACTTATAGATCTTAACTTGCTCTATTTGATCATTATTTAAGGAATGTAATTTGGGGAAAATAACTTCCCGCTTTAGTCCTGGTGAGAAGCATAGCACCTTGGTTTTGGCAGGATTTAGGACTAGTTTAAGAGCAACTAGCTGATGTTGTAGTTTGTTGAAATCACTCTGGAGCTTAGCAATCACGTCATCCGGAGAGCGGCCAGCAGTAATTAGTACCGTGTCATCTGCAAAAAGATTTACCCTGGAATAATCCAGTTCAGTGCCCAAGTCATTTACATAAAGAGAGAACAAGAGGGGGCCGAGAATGGAACCCTGTGGAACCCCTTTTGTTATCTTAACACTGTTTGACCTCCAACCATCTGTGAATACAGTTTGGGTGCGAGAAAAGAGGTAATTTTTTAACCATTTTACTGTGTTTTCGGAAAAACCGAGGCAACTTATTTTACTAAGCAGGATGTTGTGGTCTACTGTATCAAAAGCTTTGGACAAGTCAAGAAAAAGACAGGCGCAGTACTGCTTATTATCAAGGCTACTGTAAATGTGATTCATAGAGTCTAATGCAGCAGATGTGGTGCTGTATTTTTTTCGGAACCCAGATTGTTTTAGATGTAATAGATTGTTGGCGGACAGGAAACTGATAATTTGGTAGTTCAATAATTTTTCAAAAATTTTCATCAACGGGGACAAAATTGAGATAGGTCGGTAGTTATTTGGATCATCTTTAGGGCCCCCTTTGTGAAGTGGACGAACATAGGAATGTTTCCATTCTAGAGGAACTGATGCTTCTTTGATGGACAGGTTGAAAATATGGGCTATAGGTTTGTATATTAGGTGACCAACACTTAGTAGAGCAAAGACGGGAATACTATCTGCTCCGGTAGAGGAGGACCCTTTGAGGAAGGACAGTTGTTTCAAAACATTACTTTCGTGGATTGGCTGAAAACTAAATTCGCTTAATGTTTGGATAGGGGTGTAGGAATTTGCATGAGCAGGGGTGACTCCCAATAGATTATCAAATAGGGTACCAGCTTCAGAAAAATGAAGGTTAAAATTGTCAACTATTTTTTGAGGATCTGAAAAATATTCCCCATTTCGGTTAAGCTGAACGGGCAGATGATCTGTTTTGGATGCTTTTTCGATACATTTGATTGTTTTCCAGAAAATCCTGGCATTTCCATGAGATTCAAGGAGAGTAGAAGAGAAGTAGTCATTTTTTGCATGCCGTATTTTTTTGACGCATCTATTCCTTAAAATCCTGTATTCTAGCCAGTCATTAACCAAATTACTTTTCTGAGCACATGCCCAAGCCTTGTCTCTAGTTTTCATGAGTTTTGTAATCAAAGGATCAAACCATGGTGGACGATTGCCTTTAGTTTTAAATTTAACCAACGGAGCATGTTTGTTAAGAATTTGTAGAAACGTGTACCTGAAGGTCTCCCAAGCCGTAGTCAGGTTTGGAATATCACAGACCTTGTCAATATCCGAGTGAAGCACATCATTAGTAAATGCCTGTATGCTGAAGTGTCTCATGGAGTGCTTCTCAACCAATTTAGGGGGGGCTTTGTGTCTGGCTGATGATCTCACCCCAAAAATGAAGGAGTGATCACTAAGGTTATTACCTAGAACACCAGTCAGTGCGAAATTGTGAGGGGCATTTGTCAATAGGACGTCAAGCAGAGATGACTGTCCCGGATTTTTTAGGTTGGGTCTTGTGGGGACATTTATTAATTGAAACAGGTTAAATTCATCTGCAAAATTTGTGGCCACGGCCGGCGGGTTTAACCAATTCCAATTTAGATCACCCACTAAAACTATTTCACCTTTAGGGAGGCCCCCAAGAAGCTCTCTCAGTGCAGATGCAGCTTCAACATCCTTACCACTAGGCGGTCTATAGCAGCACACTACCAATATGTGTTGATTATTAGGGAGAGTTATTCTGAGAGCCAGACCTTCAAAGCAACATTTTTTAAACAAGGAGTGAGCTGGTGAACATGCAATAGTATTACGAACATAGATGGCAATTCCACCTCCTTTAGATCCTCGGTCAAGCCGAAAAAGGTTGTAGTTGTCAATCGTAATCTGCAAGTCATTGACGGCAGGAGTGAGAAATGTTTCTGTTAGGCAAAATATGTCCGGGTCAAGATTTGCTACTTCTAGTTTTAGTTGACTTAATTTAATCAAAAGCCCTCTGATGTTGACATGTAGAACACCAACACCTTTTCTGCCAGAAAAATCTACAGAATTATATGAGTTCTTTACATTTGGGCCAGGATGAAGCTCAATACCACCCAGAAATAAGAAAAGTAGAATTAATAGTTTGCACAGGTATTTTCTGTGAAAGGATGAAGAGCGACGAACCTTGGACGAATAGCAGCAGCTCACAGATGGTGTTATTTTTAAGAGCAGAATGAAGTTTGGAAGGAGTGCTGGTGAAGTAATGGGACAAAGATAGGGTTTAAAAGGATACAATGATGGAGTGTAGAAGTGTCTATAAGTTGTTTCATTAGCAGGTGTAGTGGCAAATTTAGCAATAAGTATTGACGCGAAGTAACGCGGGTAGCCGTTTGTAGAGTTGAGTGTGGCACTAGATATGGCCGGGAGGGACAGTAGTAAGATACACAGCAGGTGAATTGACATCTTTAAAACACTAAATTTAAACAAACACACAGCTCACTCACACGCAGCTCACCCTCACCCACTCTCACGCACAGCCCACACCCATGCAGCACAACGCACACACGGCCGCACACGCCGCCGCCATCTTGCTGCTGTTGTTGTTGCAGCTGCTGTTGTTGTTGCAGCTGCTGTTGTTGTTGCAGCTGCTGTTGTTGTTGCAGCTGCTGTTGTTGTTGCAGCTGCTGTTGTTGTTGCAGCTGCTGTTGTTGTTGCAGCTGCTGTTGTTGTTGCAGCTGCTGTTGTTGTTGCAGCTGCTGTTGTTGTTGCAGCTGCTGTTGTTGTTGCAGCTGCTGTTGTTGTTGCAGCTGCTGTTGTTGTTGCAGCTGCTGTTGTTTGCAGCTGCTGTTGTTGTTGCTGCTGCTGTTGTTGTTGCAGCTGCTGTTGTTGTTGCAGCTGCTGTTGTTGTTGCAGCTGCTGTTGTTGTTGCAGCTGCTGTTGTTGTTGCAGCTGCTGTTGTTGTTGTTGCAGCTGCTGTTGTTGTTGTTGCAGCTGCTGTTGTTGTTGTTGCAGCTGCTGTTGTTGTTGTTGCAGCTGCTGTTGTTGTTGTTGCAGCTGCTGTTGTTGTTGTTGCAGCTGCTGTTGTTGCAGCTGCTGTTGTTGTTGCTGCAGCTGCTGTTGTTGTTGCTGCAGCTGCTGTTGTTGTTGCTGCAGCTGCTGTTGTTGTTGCAGCTGCTGTTGTTGTTGTTGCAGCTGCTGTTGTTGTTGTTGCAGCTGCTGTTGTTGTTGTTGCAGCTGCTGTTGTTGTTGTTGCAGCTGCTGTTGTTGCAGCTGCTGTTGTTGTTGCTGCAGCTGCTGTTGTTGTTGCTGCAGCTGCTGTTGTTGTTGCTGAAGTGCCCGGAAGTAGCCCAGAAGTAGCCCGGAAGTAGCCCGGAAGTAGCCCGGAAGTAGCCCGGAAGTAGCCCGGAGGTTGCCCGGAGGTAGCCCGGAAGTAGCCCGGAGGTAGCCCGGTGGTAGCCCGGAAGTAGCCCGGAAGTGGCCCGGAAGTAGCCCGGAAGTGGCCCGTAAGTGGCCCGGAAGTGGCCCGGAAGTGGCCCGGAAGTGGCCCGGAAGTGGCCCGGAAGTGGCCAAGAAGTGGCCCGGAAGTAGCCCGGAAGTAGCCCGGAAGTGGCCCGGAAGTGGCCCGGAAGTGGCCCGGAAGTGGCCCGGAAGTGGCCCGGAAGTGGCCAGGAAGTGGCCCGGAAGTAGCCCGGAAGTGGCCCGGAAGTAGCCCGGAAGTAGCCCGGAAGTGCCCGGAAGTAGCCCAGAAGTAGCCCGGAAGTAGCCCGGAAGTAGCCCGGAAGTAGCCCGGAAGTGGCCCGGAAGTAGCCCGGAAGTGCCCGGAAGTAGCCCAGAAGTAGCCCCGGAAGTAGCCCGGAAGTAGCCCGGAAGTAGCCCGGAAGTGGCCCGGAAGTGGCCAGGAAGTGGCCCGGAAGTAGCCCAGAAGTAGCCCGGAAATAGCCCGGAAGTAGCCCGGAAGTGCCCGGAAGTAGCCCAGAAGTGGCCCGGAAGTAGCCCGGAAGTGGCCCGGAAGTGGCCCGGAAGTGGCCCGGAAGTGGCCCGGAAGTGGCCCGAAAGTGGCCCGGAAGTGGCCCGGAAGTGGCCCTGAAGTGGCCAGGAAGTGGCCCGGAAGTAGCCCGGAAGTAGCCCGGAAGTGCCCGGAAGTAGCCCAGAAGTAGCCCGGAAGTAGCCCGGAAGTAGCCCGGAAGTAGCCCGGAAGTAGCCCGGAGGTTGCCCGGAGGTAGCCCGGAAGTAGCCCGGAGGTAGCCCGGTGGTAGCCCGGAAGTAGCCCGGAAGTGGCCCGGAAGTAGCCCGGAAGTGGCCCGTAAGTGGCCCGGAAGTGGCCCGAAAGTGGCCCGGAAGTGGCCCGGAAGTGGCCCGGAAGTGGCCAGGAAGTGGCCCGGAAGTAGCCCGGAAGTAGCCCGGAAGTGGCCCGGAAGTGGCCCGGAAGTGGCCCGGAAGTGGCCCGGAAGTGGCCCGGAAGTGGCCAGGAAGTGGCCCGGAAGTAGCCCGGAAGTAGCCCGGAAGTGGCCCGGAAGTGGCCCGGAAGTGGCCCGGAAGTGGCCCGGAAGTAGCCCAGAAGTAGCCCGGAAGTAGCCCGGAAGTAGCCCGGAAGTGCCCGGAAGTAGCCCAGAAGTATCCCGGAGGTAGCCCGGAGGTAGCCCGGAAGTAGCCCGGAGGTAGCCCGGTGGTAGCCCGGAAGTAGCCCGGAAGTGGCCCGAAAGTGGCCCGGAAGTGGCCCGGAAGTGGCCCGGAAGTGGCCCGGAAGTGGCCCGGAAGTGGCCCGGAAGTAGCCCGGAAGTGGCCCGGAAGTGGCCCGGAAGTGGCCCGGAAGTGGCCCGGAAGTGGCCCGGAAGTAGCCCGGAAGTAGCCCGGAAGTGGCCCGGAAGTGGACCGGAAGTGGCCCGGAAGCAGCCCGGAAGTGGCCCGGAAGTGGACCGGAAGTGGCCCGGAAGTGGCCCGGAAGTAGCCCGGAAGTGGCCCGGAAGTGGCCCGGAAGTGGCCCGGAAGTAGCCCGGAAGTGGCCCGGAAGTGGCCCGGAAGTGGCCCGGAAGTGGCCAGGAAGTGGCCCGGAAGTAGCCCGGAAGTAGCCCGGAAGTGGCCCGGAAGTGGCCCGGAAGTGGCCCGGAAGTGGCCCGGAAGTAGCCCAGAAGTAGCCCGGAAGTAGCCCGGAAGTAGCCCGGATGTGCCCGGAAGTAGCCCAGAAGTAGCCCGGAGGTAGCCCGGAGGTAGCCCTGAAGTAGCCCGGAGGTAGCCCGGTGGTAGCCCGGAAGTAGCCCGGAAGTGGCCCGGAAGTAGCCCGGAAGTGGCCCGGAAGTGGCCCGGAAGTGGCCCGGAAGTGGCCCAGAAGTAGCCCGGAAGTAGCCCGGAAGTGCCCGGAAGTAGCCCAGAAGTAGCCCGGAAGTAGCCCGGAAGTAGCCCGGAAGTAGCCCGGAGGTAGCCCGGAAGTAGCCCGGAGGTAGCCCGGTGGTAGCCCGGAAGTAGCCCGGAAGTGGCCCGGAAGTAGCCCGGAAGTGGCCCGGAAGAAGCCCGGAAGTGGCCCGGAAGTGGCCCAGAAGTGTCCCGGAAGTAGCCCGGAAGTAGCCCGGAAGTGCCCGGAAGTAGCCCAGAAGTAGCCCGGAAGTGCCCGGAAGTAGCCCAGAAGTAGCCCGGAGGTAGCCCGGAGGGAGCCCAAAAGTAGCCCGGAAGTGGTCCGGAAGTAGCCCGGAAGTGGCCCGGAAGTGGCCCGGAAGTGGCCCGGAAGTGGCCCGGAAGTGGCCCGGAAGTAGCCCGGAAGTAGCCCGGAAGTGCCCGGAAGTAGCCCAGAAGTAGCCCGGAAGTAGCCCGGAAATAGCCCGGAAGTAGCCCGGAAGTAGCCCGGAGGTAGCCCGGAGGTAGCCCGGAAGTAGCCCGGAGGTAGCCCGGTGGTAGCCCGGAAGTAGCCCGGAAGTGGCCCGGAAGTAGCCCGGAAGTGGCCCGGAAGTGGCCCGGAAGTGGCCCGGAAGTGGCCCGGAAGTGGCCCGAAAGTGGCCCGGAAGTGGCCCGGAAGTGGCCCGGAAGTGGCCCGGAAGTGGCCCAGAAGTAGCCCGGAAGTGCCCGGAAGTAGCCCATAAGTAGCCCGGAAGTAGCCTGGAAGTAGCCCGGAAGTAGCCCGGAAGTAGCCCGGAGGTAGCCCGGAGGTAGCCCGGAAGTAGCCCGGAGGTAGCCCGGTGGTAGCCCGGAAGTAGCCCGGAAGTGGCCCGGAAGTAGCCCGGAAGTGGCCCGGAAGTGGCCCGGAAGTGGCCCGGAAGTGGCCCGGAAGTGGCCCGAAAGTGGCCAGGAAGTGGCCCGGAAGTGGCCCGGAAGTGGCCAGGAAGTGGCCCGGAAGTGGCCCGGAAGTGGCCCGGAAGTGGCCCGGAAAGTGGCCCGGAAGTGGCCCGGAAGTAGCCCGGAAGTAACCCGGAGGTAGCCCGGTGCTAGCCCGGAAGTTGCCTGGAAGTGGCCCGGAAGTGGCCCGGAAGTGGTCCGGAAGTGGCCCGGAAGTGGCCCGGAAGTGGCCCGGAAGTAGCCCGGAAGTAGCCCGGAAGTGCCCGGAAGTAGCCCAGAAGTAGCCCGGAAGTAGCCCGGAAGTAGCCCGGAAGTAGCCCGGAAGTAGCCCGGAGGTAGCCCGGAGGTAGCCCGGAAGTAGCCCAGAGGTAGCCCGGTGGTAGCCCGGAAGTAGCCCGGAAGTGGCCCGGAAGTAGCCCGGAAGTGGCCCGGAAGTGGCCCGGAAGTGGCCCGGAAGTGGCCCGGAAGTGGCCCGAAAGTGGCCCGGAAGTGGCCCGGAAGTGGCCCGGAAGTGGCCAGGAAGTGGCCCGGAAGTAGCCCGGAAGTGCCCGGAAGTAGCCCATAAGTAGCCCGGAAGTAGCCTGGAAGTAGCCCGGAAGTAGCCCGGAAGTAGCCCGGAGGTAGCCCGGAGGTAGCCCGGAAGTAGCCCGGAGGTAGCCCGGTGGTAGCCCGGAAGTAGCCCGGAAGTGGCCCGGAAGTAGCCCGGAAGTGGCCCGGAAGTGGCCCGGAAGTGGCCCGGAAGTGGCCCGGAAGTGGCCCGAAAGTGGCCAGGAAGTGGCCCGGAAGTGGCCCGGAAGTGGCCAGGAAGTGGCCCGGAAGTGGCCCGGAAGTGGCCCGGAAGTGGCCCGGAAGTGGCCCGGAAGTGGCCCGGAAGTAGCCCGGAAGTAACCCGGAGGTAGCCCGGTGCTAGCCCGGAAGTTGCCTGGAAGTGGCCCGGAAGTGGCCCGGAAGTGGTCCGGAAGTGGCCCGGAAGTGGCCCGGAAGTGGCCCGGAAGTAGCCCGGAAGTAGCCCGGAAGTGCCCGGAAGTAGCCCAGAAGTAGCCCGGAAGTAGCCCGGAAGTAGCCCGGAAGTAGCCCGGAAGTAGCCCGGAGGTAGCCCGGAGGTAGCCCGGAAGTAGCCCAGAGGTAGCCCGGTGGTAGCCCGGAAGTAGCCCGGAAGTGGCCCGGAAGTAGCCCGGAAGTGGCCCGGAAGTGGCCCGGAAGTGGCCCGGAAGTGGCCCGGAAGTGGCCCGAAAGTGGCCCGGAAGTGGCCCGGAAGTGGCCCGGAAGTGGCCAGGAAGTGGCCCGGAAGTAGCCCGGAAGTGCCCGGAAGTAGCCCATAAGTAGCCCGGAAGTAGCCTGGAAGTAGCCCGGAAGTAGCCCGGAAGTAGCCCGGAGGTAGCCCGGAGGTAGCCCGGAAGTAGCCCGGAGGTAGCCCGGTGGTAGCCCGGAAGTAGCCCGGAAGTGGCCCGGAAGTAGCCCGGAAGTGGCCCGGAAGTGGCCCGGAAGTGGCCCGGAAGTGGCCCGGAAGTGGCCCGAAAGTGGCCAGGAAGTGGCCCGGAAGTGGCCCGGAAGTGGCCAGGAAGTGGCCCGGAAGTGGCCCGGAAGTGGCCCGGAAGTGGCCCGGAAGTGGCCCGGAAGTGGCCCGGAAGTAGCCCGGAAGTAACCCGGAGGTAGCCCGGTGGTAGCCCGGAAGTTGCCTGGAAGTGGCCCGGAAGTGGCCCGGAAGTGGTCCGGAAGTGGCCCGGAAGTGTCCCGGAAGTGGCCCGGAAGTGCCCGGAAGTAGCCCAGAAGTAGCCCGGAGGTAGCCCGGAGGTAGCCCGGAAGAAGCCCGGAGGTAGCCCGGTGGTAGCCCGGAAGTAGCCCGGAAGTGGCCCGGAAGTAGCCCAGAAGTGGCCCGGAAGTGGCCCGGAAGTGGCCCGGAAGTGGCCCGGAAGTAGCTCGGAAGTGCCCGGAAGTAGCCCAGAAGTAGCCCGGAGGTAGCCCGGAGGTAGCCCGGAAGTAGCCTGGAAGTAGCCCGGAAGTGGCCAGGAAGTAGCCCGGAAGTGGCCCAGAAGTGGCCCGGAAGTGGCCCGGAAGTGGCCCGGAAGTAGCCCGGAAGTAGCCCGGAAGTGCCCGGAAGTAGCCCATAAGTAGCCCGGAAGTAGCCCGGAAGTAGCCCGGAAGTAGCCCGGAAGTGGCCCGGAAGTGGCCAGGAAGTGGCCCGGAAGTAGCCCAGAAGTAGCCCGGAAATAGCCCGGAAATAGCCCGGAAGTGCCCGGAAGTAGCCCAGAAGTAGCCCGGAGGTAGCCCGGAAGTGGCCCGGAAGTAGCCCGGAAGTGGCCCGGAAGTGGCCCGGAAGTGGCCCGGAAGTGGCCCGGAAGTGTCCCGAAAGTGGCCCGGAAGTGGCCCGGAAGTGGCCCTGAAGTGGCCAGGAAGTGGCCCGGAAGTAGCCCGGAAGTAGCCCGGAAGTGCCCGGAAGTAGCCCAGAAGTAGCCCGGAAGCAGCCCGGAAGTAGCCCGGAAGTAGCCCGGAAGTAGCCTGGAGGTTGCCCGGAGGTAGCCCGGAAGTAGCCCGGAGGTAGCCCGGTGGTAGCCCGGAAGTAGCCCGGAAGTGGCCCGGAAGTAGCCCGGAAGTGGCCCGGAAGTGGCCCGGAAGTGGCCGGAAAGTGGCCCGGAAGTGGCCCGGAAGTGGCCCGGAAGTGGCCAGGAAGTGGCCCGGAAGTAGCCCGGAAGTAGCCCGGAAGTGGCCCGGAAGTGGCCCGGAAGTGGCCCGGAAGTGGCCCGGAAGTGGCCCGGAAGTGGCCAGGAAGTGGCCCGGAAGTAGCCCGGAAGTAGCCCGGAAGTGGCCCGGAAGTGGCCCGAAAGTGGCCCGGAAGTGGCCCGGAAGTAGCCCAGAAGTAGCCCGGAAGTAGCCCGGAAGTAGCCCGGAAGTGCCCGGAAGTAGCCCAGAAGTAGCCCGGAGGTAGCCCGGAGGTAGCCCGGAAGTAGCCCGGAGGTAGCCCGGTGGTAGCCCGGAAGTAGCCCGGAAGTGGCACGGAAGTAGCCCGGAAGTGGCCCGGAAGTGGCCCGGAAGTGGCCCGAAAGTGGCCCGGAAGTGGCCCGGAAGTGGCCCGGAAGTGGCCCGGAAGTGGCCCGGAAGTAGCCCGGAAGTGGCCCGGAAGTGGCCCGGAAGTGGCCCGGAAGTGGCCCGGAAGTGGCCCGGAAGTAGCCCGGAAGTGGACCGGAAGTGGCCCGGAAGTGGCCCGGAAGTAGCCCGGAAGTGGCCCGGAAGTGGCCCGGAAGTGGCCCGGAAGTAGCCCGGAAGTGGCCCGGAAGTGGCCCGGAAGTGGCCCGGAAGTGGCCAGGAAGTGGCCCGGAAGTAGCCCGGAAGTAGCCCGGAAGTGGCCCGGAAGTGGCCCGGAAGTGGCCCGGAAGTGGCCCGGAAGTAGCCCAGAAGTAGCCCGGAAGTAGCCCGGAAGTAGCCCGGAAGTGCCCGGAAGTAGCCCAGAAGTAGCCCGGAGGTAGCCCGGAGGTAGCCCGGAAGTAGCCCGGAGGTAGCCCGGTGGTAGCCCGGAAGTAGCCCGGAAGTGGCCCGGAAGTAGCCCGGAAGTGGCCCGGAAGTGGCCCGGAAGTGGCCCGGAAGTGGCCCGGAAGTAGCCCGGAAGTAGCCCGGAAGTGCCCAGAAGTAGCCCGGAAGTAGCCCGGAAGTAGCCCGGAAGTAGCCCGGAGGTAGCCCGGAGGTCGCCCGGAAGTAGCCCGGAGGTAGCCCGGTGGTAGCCCGGAAGTAGCCCGGAAGTGGCCCGGAAGTAGCCCGGAAGTGGCCCGGAAGTAGCCCGGAAGTGGCCCGGAAGTGGCCGGAAGTAGCCCAGAAGTAGCCCGGAAGTGCCCGGAAGTAGCCCAGAAGTAGCCCGGAGGTAGCCCGGAGGTAGCCCAAAAGTAGCCCGGAAGTGGCCCGGAAGTAGCCCGGAGGTAGCCCGGAAGTAGCCCGGAGGTAGCCCGGTGGTAGCCCGGAAGTAGCCCGGAAGTGGCCCGGAAGTAGCCCGGAAGTGGCCCGGAAGTAGCCCGGAAGTGGCCCGGAAGTGGCCCAGAAGTGTCCCGGAAGTAGCCCGGAAGTAGCCCGGAAGTGCCCGGAAGTAGCCCAGAAGTAGCCCGGAAGTGCCCGGAAGTAGCCCAGAAGTAGCCCGGAGGTAGCCCGGAGGGAGCCCAAAAGTAGCCCGGAAGTGGTCCGGAAGTTGCCCGGAAGTGGCCCGGAAGTGGCCCGGAAGTGGCCCGGAAGTGGCCCGGAAGTGGCCCGGAAGTAGCCCGGAAGTAGCCCGGAAGTGCCCGGAAGTAGCCCAGAAGTAGCCCGGAAGTAGCCCGGAAGTAGCCCGGAAGTAGCCCGGAGGTAGCCCGGAGGTAGCCCGGAAGTAGCCCGGAGGTAGCCCGGTGGTAGCCCGGAAGTAGCCCGGAAGTGGCCCGGAAGTAGCCCGGAAGTGGCCCGGAAGTGGCCCGGAAGTGGCCCGGAAGTGGCCCGGAAGTGGCCCGAAAGTGGCCCGGAAGTGGCCCGGAAGTGGCCCGGAAGTGGCCAGGAAGTGGCCCAGAAGTAGCCCGGAAGTGCCCGGAAGTAGCCCATAAGTAGCCCGGAAGTAGCCTGGAAGTAGCCCGGAAGTAGCCCGGAAGTAGCCCGGAGGTAGCCCGGAGGTAGCCCGGAAGTAGCCCGGAGGTAGCCCGGTGGTAGCCCGGAAGTAGCCCGGAAGTGGCCCGGAAGTAGCCCGGAAGTGGCCCGGAAGTGGCCCGGAAGTGGCCCGGAAGTGGCCCGGAAGTGGCCCGAAAGTGGCCAGGAAGTGGCCCGGAAGTGGCCCGGAAGTGGCCAGGAAGTGGCCCGGAAGTGGCCCGGAAGTGGCCCGGAAGTGGCCCGGAAGTGGCCCGGAAGTGGCCCGGAAGTAGCCCGGAAGTAACCCGGAGGTAGCCCGGTGCTAGCCCGGAAGTTGCCTGGAAGTGGCCCGGAAGTGGCCCGGAAGTGGTCCGGAAGTGGCCCGGAAGTGGCCCGGAAGTGGCCCGGAAGTAGCCCGGAAGTAGCCCGGAAGTGCCCGGAAGTAGCCCAGAAGTAGCCCGGAAGTAGCCCGGAAGTAGCCCGGAAGTAGCCCGGAAGTAGCCCGGAGGTAGCCCGGAGGTAGCCCGGAAGTAGCCCAGAGGTAGCCCGGTGGTAGCCCGGAAGTAGCCCGGAAGTGGCCCGGAAGTAGCCCGGAAGTGGCCCGGAAGTGGCCCGGAAGTGGCCCGGAAGTGGCCCGGAAGTGGCCCGAAAGTGGCCCGGAAGTGGCCCGGAAGTGGCCCGGAAGTGGCCAGGAAGTGGCCCGGAAGTAGCCCGGAAGTGCCCGGAAGTAGCCCATAAGTAGCCCGGAAGTAGCCTGGAAGTAGCCCGGAAGTAGCCCGGAAGTAGCCCGGAGGTAGCCCGGAGGTAGCCCGGAAGTAGCCCGGAGGTAGCCCGGTGGTAGCCCGGAAGTAGCCCGGAAGTGGCCCGGAAGTAGCCCGGAAGTGGCCCGGAAGTGGCCCGGAAGTGGCCCGGAAGTGGCCCGGAAGTGGCCCGAAAGTGGCCAGGAAGTGGCCCGGAAGTGGCCCGGAAGTGGCCAGGAAGTGGCCCGGAAGTGGCCCGGAAGTGGCCCGGAAGTGGCCCGGAAGTGGCCCGGAAGTGGCCCGGAAGTAGCCCGGAAGTAACCCGGAGGTAGCCCGGTGGTAGCCCGGAAGTTGCCTGGAAGTGGCCCGGAAGTGGCCCGGAAGTGGTCCGGAAGTGGCCCGGAAGTGTCCCGGAAGTGGCCCGGAAGTGCCCGGAAGTAGCCCAGAAGTAGCCCGGAGGTAGCCCGGAGGTAGCCCGGAAGAAGCCCGGAGGTAGCCCGGTGGTAGCCCGGAAGTAGCCCGGAAGTGGCCCGGAAGTAGCCCGGAAGTGGCCCGGAAGTGGCCCGGAAGTGGCCCGGAAGTGGCCCGGAAGTAGCTCGGAAGTGCCCGGAAGTAGCCCAGAAGTAGCCCGGAGGTAGCCCGGAGGTAGCCCGGAGGTAGCCCGGAGGTAGCCCGGAAGTAGCCTGGAAGTAGCCCGGAAGTGGCCAGGAAGTAGCCCGGAAGTGGCCCGGAAGTGGCCCGGAAGTGGCCCGGAAGTGGCCCAGAAGTAGCCCGGAAGTAGCCCGGAAGTGCCCGGAAGTAGCCCAGAAGTAGCCCGGAAGTAGCCCGGAAGTAGCCCGGAAGTAGCCCGGAAGTGGCCCGGAAGTGGCCAGGAAGTGGCCCGGAAGTAGCCCAGAAGTAGCCCGGAAATAGCCCGGAAGTAGCCCGGAAGTGCCCGGAAGTAGCCCAGAAGTAGCCCGGAGGTAGCCCGGAAGTGGCCCGGAAGTAGCCCAAAAGTGGCCCGGAAGTGGCCCGGAAGTGGCCCGGAAGTGGCCCGGAAGTGTCCCGAAAGTGGCCCGGAAGTGGCCCGGAAGTGGCCCTGAAGTGGCCAGGAAGTGGCCCGGAAGTAGCCCGGAAGTAGCCCGGAAGTGCCCGGAAGTAGCCCAGAAGTAGCCCGGAAGCAGCCCGGAAGTAGCCCGGAAGTAGCCCGGAAGTAGCCTGGAGGTTGCCCGGAGGTAGCCCGGAAGTAGCCCGGAGGTAGCCCGGTGGTAGCCCGGAAGTAGCCCGGAAGTGGCCCGGAAGTAGCCCGGAAGTGGCCCGGAAGTGGCCCGGAAGTGGCCCGAAAGTGGCCCGGAAGTGGCCCGGAAGTGGACCGGAAGTGGCCAGGAAGTGGCCCGGAAGTAGCCCGGAAGTAGCCCGGAAGTGGCCCGGAAGTGGCCCGGAAGTGGCCCGGAAGTGGCCCGGAAGTGGCCCGGAAGTGGCCAGGAAGTGGCCCGGAAGTAGCCCGGAAGTAGCCCGGAAGTGGCCCGGAAGTGGCCCGGAAGTGGCCCGGAAGTGGCCCGGAAGTAGCCCAGAAGTAGCCCGGAAGTAGCCCGGAAGTAGCCCGGAAGTGCCCGGAAGTAGCCCAGAAGTAGCCCGGAGGTAGCCCGGAGGTAGCCCGGAAGTAGCCCGGAGGTAGCCCAGTGGTAGCCCGGAAGTAGCCCGGAAGTGGCACGGAAGTAGCCCGGAAGTGGCCCGGAAGTGGCCCGGAAGTGGCCCGAAAGTGGCCCGGAAGTGGCCCGGAAGTGGCCCGGAAGTGGCCCGGAAGTGGCCCGGAAGTAGCCCGGAAGTGGCCCGGAAGTGGCCCGGAAGTGGCCCGGAAGTGGCCCGGAAGTGGCCCGGAAGTAGCCCGGAAGTAGCCCGGAAGTGGCCCGGAAGTGGACCGGAAGTGGCCCGGAAGTGGCCCGGAAGTAGCCCGGAAGTGGCCCGGAAGTGGCCAGGAAGTGGCCCGGAAGTAGCCCGGAAGTAGCCCGGAAGTGGCCCGGAAGTGGCCCGGAAGTGGCCCAGAAGTGGCCCGGAAGTAGCCCAGAAGTAGCCCGGAAGTAGCCCGGAGGTAGCCCGGAAGTAGCCCGGAGGTAGCCCGGTGGTAGCCCGGAAGTAGCCCGGAAGTGGCCCGGAAGTAGCCCGGAAGTGGCCCGGAAGTGGCCCGGAAGTGGCCCGGAAGTGGCCCGGAAGTAGCCCGGAAGTAGCCCGGAAGTGCCCAGAAGTAGCCCGGAAGTAGCCCGGAAGTAGCCCGGAAGTAGCCCGGAGGTAGCCCGGAGGTAGCCCGGAAGTAGCCCGGAGGTAGCCCGGTGGTAGCCCAGAAGTAGCCCGGAAGTAGCCCGGAAGTAGCCCGGAAGTAGCCCGGAAGTGGCCCGGAAGTGGACCGGAAGTGGCCCGGAAGTGGCCCGGAAGTAGCCCGGAAGTGGCCCGGAAGTGGCCAGGAAGTGGCCCGGAAGTAGCCCGGAAGTAGCCCGGAAGTGGCCCGGAAGTGGCCCGGAAGTGGCCCAGAAGTGGCCCGGAAGTAGCCCAGAAGTAGCCCGGAAGTAGCCCGGAGGTAGCCCGGAAGTAGCCCGGAGGTAGCCCGGTGGTAGCCCGGAAGTAGCCCGGAAGTGGCCCGGAAGTAGCCCGGAAGTGGCCCGGAAGTGGCCCGGAAGTGGCCCGGAAGTGGCCCGGAAGTAGCCCAGAAGTAGCCCGGAAGTGCCCAGAAGTAGCCCGGAAGTAGCCCGGAAGTAGCCCGGAAGTAGCCCGGAGGTAGCCCGGAGGTAGCCCGGAAGTAGCCCGGAGGTAGCCCGGTGGTAGCCCAGAAGTAGCCTGGAAGTAGCCCGGAAGTAGCCCGGAAGTAGCCCGGAAGTGGCCCGGAAGTGGCCAGGAAGTGGCCCGGAAGTAGCCCAGAAGTAGCCCGGAAATAGCCCGGAAGTAGCCCGGAAGTGCCCGGAAGTAGCCCAGAAGTAGCCCGGAGGTAGCCCGGAAGTGGCCCGGAAGTAGCCCGGAAGTGGCCCGGAAGTGGCCCGGAAGTGGCCCGGAAGTGGCCCGGAAGTGTCCCGAAAGTGGCCCGGAAGTGGCCCGGAAGTGGCCCTGAAGTGGCCAGGAAGTGGCCCGGAAGTAGCCCGGAAGTAGCCCGGAAGTGCCCGGAAGTAGCCCAGAAGTAGCCCGGAAGCAGCCCGGAAGTAGCCCGGAAGTAGCCCGGAAGTAGCCTGGAGGTTGCCCGGAGGTAGCCCGGAAGTAGCCCGGAGGTAGCCCGGTGGTAGCCCGAAGTAGCCCGGAAGTGGCCCGGAAGTAGCCCGGAAGTGGCCCGGAAGTGGCCCGGAAGTGGCCCGAAAGTGGCCCGGAAGTGGCCCGGAAGTGGACCGGAAGTGGCCAGGAAGTGGCCCGGAAGTAGCCCGGAAGTAGCCCGGAAGTGGCCCGGAAGTGGCCCGGAAGTGGCCCGGAAGTGGCCCGGAAGTGGCCCGGAAGTGGCCAGGAAGTGGCCCGGAAGTAGCCCGGAAGTAGCCCGGAAGTGGCCCGGAAGTGGCCCGGAAGTGGCCCGGAAGTGGCCCGGAAGTAGCCCAGAAGTAGCCCGGAAGTAGCCCGGAAGTAGCCCGGAAGTGCCCGGAAGTAGCCCAGAAGTAGCCCGGAGGTAGCCCGGAGGTAGCCCGGAAGTAGCCCGGAGGTAGCCCAGTGGTAGCCCGGAAGTAGCCCGGAAGTGGCACGGAAGTAGCCCGGAAGTGGCCCGGAAGTGGCCCGGAAGTGGCCCGAAAGTGGCCCGGAAGTGGCCCGGAAGTGGCCCGGAAGTGGCCCGGAAGTGGCCCGGAAGTAGCCCGGAAGTGGCCCGGAAGTGGCCCGGAAGTGGCCCGGAAGTGGCCCGGAAGTGGCCCGGAAGTAGCCCGGAAGTAGCCCGGAAGTGGCCCGGAAGTGGACCGGAAGTGGCCCGGAAGTGGCCCGGAAGTAGCCCGGAAGTGGCCCGGAAGTGGCCAGGAAGTGGCCCGGAAGTAGCCCGGAAGTAGCCCGGAAGTGGCCCGGAAGTGGCCCGGAAGTGGCCCAGAAGTGGCCCGGAAGTAGCCCAGAAGTAGCCCGGAAGTAGCCCGGAAGTAGCCCGGAAGTGCCCGGAAGTAGCCCAGAAGTAGCCCGGAGGTAGCCCGGAGGTAGCCCGGAAGTAGCCCGGAGGTAGCCCGGTGGTAGCCCGGAAGTAGCCCGGAAGTGGCCCGGAAGTAGCCCGGAAGTGGCCCGGAAGTGGCCCGGAAGTGGCCAGGAAGTGGCCCGGAAGTAGCCCGGAAGTAGCCCGGAAGTGCCCAGAAGTAGCCCGGAAGTGGCCCGGAAGTAGCCCGGAAGTAACCCGGAGGTAGCCCGGTGGTAGCCCGGAAGTTGCCTGGAAGTGGCCCGGAAGTGGCCCGGAAGTAGCCCGGAAGTGGCCCGGAAGTAGCCCGGAAGTGGCCCGGAAGTGCCCGGAAGTAGCCCAGAAGTAGCCCGGAGGTAGCCCAGAAGTAGCCCGGAAGTGCCCGGAGGTAGCCCAGAAGTAGCCCGGAGGTAGCCCGGAGGTAGCCCAAAAGTAGCCCGGAAGTGGCCCGGAAGTAGCGCGGAAGTAGCCCGGAAGTAGCCCGGAGGTAGCCCGGAGGTAGCCCGGAAGTAGCCCGGAGGTAGCCCGGTGGTAGACCAGAAGTAGCCCGGAAGTGGCCCGGAAGTAGCCCGGAAGTGGCCCGGAAGTGGCCCGGAAGTGGCCCGGAAGTGGCCCGGAAGTAGCCCAGAAGTAGCCCGGAAGTAGCCCGTAAGTAGCCCGGAAGTGCCCGGAAGTAGCCCGGAAGTAGCCCGGAAGTAGCCCGGAAGTGGCCCGGAAGTAGCCCGGAAGTGGCCCGGAAGTGGCCCGAAAGTGGCCCGGAAGTGGCCCGGAAGTGGCCCGGAAGTGGCCAGGAAGTGGCCCGGAAGTAGCCCGGAAGTAGCCCGGAAGTGGCCCGGAAGTGGCCCGGAAGTGGCCCGGAAGTGGCCCGGAAGTAGCCCAGAAGTAGCCCGGAAGTAGCCCGGAAGTAGCCCGGAAGTGCCCGGAAGTAGCCCGGAAGTAGCCCGGAAGTAGCCCGGAAGTGGCCCGGAAGTAGCCCGGAAGTGGCCCGGAAGTGGCCCGGAAGTAGCCAGGAAGTGGCCCGGAAGTAGCCCGGAAGTGGCCCGGAAGTGGCCCGGAAGTGGCCCGGAAGTGGCCCGGAAGTAGCCCGGAAGTAGCCCGGAAGTGGCCCGGAAGTGGCCCGGAAGTGGCCCGGAAGTGGCCCGGAAGTAGCTCGGAAGTGCCCGGAAGTAGCCCAGAAGTAGCCCGGAGGTAGCCCGGAGGTAGCCCGGAAGTAGCCCGGAAGTAGCCCGGAAGTGGCCCGGAAGTAGCCCGGAAGTGGCCCGGAAGTGGCCCGGAAGTGGCCCGGAAGTGGCCCGGAAGTAGCCCGGAAGTAGCCCGGAAGTGCCCGGAAGTAGCCCAGAAGTAGCCCGGAAGTAGCCCGGAAGTAGCCCGGAAGTAGCCCGGAAGTGGCCCGGAAGTAGCCCGGAAGTGCCCGGAAGTAGCCCAGAAGTAGCCCGGAAGTAGCCCGGAAGTAGCCCGGAAGTAGCCCGGAAGTGGCCCGGAAGTGGCCAGGAAGTGGCCCGGAAGTAGCCCAGAAGTAGCCCGGAAATAGCCCGGAAGTAGCCCGGAAGTGCCCGGAAGTAGCCCAGAAGTGGCCCGGAAGTAGCCCGGAAGTGGCCCGGAAGTGGCCCGGAAGTGGCCCGGAAGTGGCCCGGAAGTGGCCCGAAAGTGGCCCGGAAGTGGCCCGGAAGTGGCCCTGAAGTGGCCAGGAAGTGGCCCGGAAGTAGCCCGGAAGTAGCCCGGAAGTGCCCGGAAGTAGCCCAGAAGTAGCCCGGAAGTAGCCCGGAAGTAGCCCGGAAGTAGCCCGGAAGTAGCCCGGAGGTTGCCCGGAGGTAGCCCGGAAGTAGCCCGGAGGTAGCCCGGTGGTAGCCCGGAAGTAGCCCGGAAGTGGCCCGGAAGTAGCCCGGAAGTGGCCCGTAAGTGGCCCGGAAGTGGCCCGAAAGTGGCCCGGAAGTGGCCTGGAAGTGGCCCGGAAGTGGCCAGGAAGTGGCCCGGAAGTAGCCCGGAAGTAGCCCGGAAGTGGCCCGGAAGTGGCCCGGAAGTGGCCCGGAAGTGGCCCGGAAGTGGCCCGGAAGTGGCCAGGAAGTGGCCCGGAAGTAGCCCGGAAGTAGCCCGGAAGTGGCCCGGAAGTGGCCCGGAAGTGGCCCGGAAGTAGCCCAGAAGTTGCCCGGAAGTAGCCCGGAAGTAGCCCGGAAGTGCCCGGAAGTAGCCCAGAAGTATCCCGGAGGTAGCCCGGAGGTAGCCCGGAAGTAGCCCGGAGGTAGCCCGGTGGTAGCCCGGAAGTAGCCCGGAAGTGGCCCGAAAGTGGCCCGGAAGTGGCCCGGAAGTGGCCCGGAAGTGGCCCGGAAGTGGCCCGGAAGTAGCCCGGAAGTGGCCCGGAAGTAGCCCGGAAGTAGCCCGGAAGTAGCCCGGAAGTGGCCCGGAAGTGGCCCGGAAGTAGCCCGGAAGTGGCCCGGAAGTGGACCGGAAGTGGCCCGGAAGTGGCCCGGAAGTAGCCCGGAAGTGGCCCGGAAGTGGCCCGGAAGTGGCCCGGAAGTAGCCCGGAAGTGGCCCGGAAGTGGCCCGGAAGTAGCCCGGAAGTGGCCCGGAAGTGGACCGGAAGTGGCCCGGAAGTGGCCCGGAAGTAGCCCGGAAGTGGCCCGGAAGTGGCCCGGAAGTGGCCCGGAAGTAGCCCGGAAGTGGCCCGGAAGTGGCCCGGAAGTGGCCCGGAAGTGGCCAGGAAGTGGCCCGGAAGTAGCCCAGAAGTAGCCCGGAAGTGGCCCGGAAGTGGACCGGAAGTGGCCCGGAAGTAGCCCGGAAGTGGCCCGGAAGTGGACCGGAAGTGGCCCAGAAGTGGCCCGGAAGTAGCCCGGAAGTGGCCCGGAAGTGGCCCGGAAGTGGCCCGGAAGTAGCCCGGAAGTGGCCCGGAAGTGGCCCGGAAGTGGCCCGGAAGTGGCCAGGAAGTGGCCCGGAAGTAGCCCGGAAGTAGCCCGGAAGTGGCCCGGAAGTGGCCCGGAAGTGGCCCAGAAGTGGCCCGGAAGTAGCCCAGAAGTAGCCCGGAAGTAGCCCGGAAGTAGCCCGGATGTGCCCGGAAGTAGCCCAGAAGTAGCCCGGAGGTAGCCCGGAGGTAGCCCTGAAGTAGCCCGGAGGTAGCCCTGTGGTAGCCCGGAAGTAGCCCGGAAGTGGCCCGGAAGTAGCCCGGAAGTGGCCCGGAAGTGGCCCGGAAGTGGCCCGGAAGTGGCCCGGAAGTAGCCCGGAAGTGGCCCGGAAGTGGCCCGGAAGTGGCCCGGAAGTGGCCCGAAAGTGGCCCGGAAGTGGCCTGGAAGTGGCCCGGAAGTGGCCAGGAAGTGGCCCGGAAGTAGCCCGGAAGTAGCCCGGAAGTGGCCCGGAAGTGGCCCGGAAGTGGCCCGGAAGTGGCCCGGAAGTGGCCCGGAAGTGGCCAGGAAGTGGCCCGGAAGTAGCCCGGAAGTAGCCCGGAAGTGGCCCGGAAGTGGCCCGGAAGTGGCCCGGAAGTGGCCCGGAAGTAGCCCAGAAGTTGCCCGGAAGTAGCCCGGAAGTAGCCCGGAAGTGCCCGGAAGTAGCCCAGAAGTATCCCGGAGGTAGCCCGGAGGTAGCCCGGAAGTAGCCCGGAGGTAGCCCGGTGGTAGCCCGGAAGTAGCCCGGAAGTGGCCCGAAAGTGGCCCGGAAGTGGCCCGGAAGTGGCCCGGAAGTGGCCCGAAAGTGGCCCGGAAGTGGCCCGGAAGTGGCCCGGAAGTGGCCCGGAAGTGGCCCGGAAGTAGCCCGGAAGTGGCCCGGAAGTAGCCCGGAAGTAGCCCGGAAGTAGCCCGGAAGTGGCCCGGAAGTGGCCCGGAAGTAGCCCGGAAGTGGCCCGGAAGTGGACCGGAAGTGGCCCGGAAGTGGCCCGGAAGTAGCCCGGAAGTGGCCCGGAAGTGGCCCGGAAGTGGCCCGGAAGTAGCCCGGAAGTGGCCCGGAAGTGGCCCGGAAGTAGCCCGGAAGTGGCCCGGAAGTGGACCGGAAGTGGCCCGGAAGTGGCCCGGAAGTAGCCCGGAAGTGGCCCGGAAGTGGCCCGGAAGTGGCCCGGAAGTAGCCCGGAAGTGGCCCGGAAGTGGCCCGGAAGTGGCCCGGAAGTGGCCAGGAAGTGGCCCGGAAGTAGCCCGGAAGTAGCCCGGAAGTGGCCCGGAAGTGGACCGGAAGTGGCCCGGAAGTAGCCCGGAAGTGGCCCGGAAGTGGACCGGAAGTGGCCCGGAAGTGGCCCGGAAGTAGCCCGGAAGTGGCCCGGAAGTGGCCCGGAAGTGGCCCGGAAGTAGCCCGGAAGTGGCCCGGAAGTGGCCCGGAAGTGGCCCGGAAGTGGCCAGGAAGTGGCCCGGAAGTAGCCCGGAAGTAGCCCGGAAGTGGCCCGGAAGTGGCCCGGAAGTGGCCCAGAAGTGGCCCGGAAGTAGCCCAGAAGTAGCCCGGAAGTAGCCCGGAAGTAGCCCGGATGTGCCCGGAAGTAGCCCAGAAGTAGCCCGGAGGTAGCCCGGAGGTAGCCCTGAAGTAGCCCGGAGGTAGCCCTGTGGTAGCCCGGAAGTAGCCCGGAAGTGGCCCGGAAGTAGCCCGGAAGTGGCCCGGAAGTGGCCCGGAAGTGGCCCGGAAGTGGCCCGGAAGTAGCCCGGAAGTGGCCCGGAAGTGGCCCGGAAGTGGCCCGGAAGTGGCCCGGAAGTGGCCCGGAAGTGGCCCGGAAGTAGCCCGGAAGTGGCCCGGAAGTGGCCCGGAAGTGGCCCGGAAGTAGCCCGGAAGTGGCCCGGAAGTGGCCCGGAAGTGGCCCGGAAGTGGCCAGGAAGTGGCCCGGAAGTAGCCCGGAAGTAGCCCGGAAGTGGCCCGGTAGTGGACCGGAAGTGGCCCGGAAGTAGCCCGGAAGTGGCCCGGAAGTGGACCGGAAGTGGCCCGGAAGTGGCCCGGAAGTAGCCCGGAAGTGGCCCGGAAGTCGCCCGGAAGTGGCCCGGAAGTAGCCCGGAAGTGGCCCGGAAGTGGCCCGGAAGTGGCCCGGAAGTGGCCAGGAAGTGGCCCGGAAGTTGCCCGGAAGTAGCCCGGAAGTGGCCCGGAAGTGGCCCGGAAGTGGCCCAGAAGTGGCCCGGAAGTAGCCCAGAAGTAGCCCGGAAGTAGCCCGGAAGTAGCCCGGATGTGCCCGGAAGTAGCCCAGAAGTAGCCCGGAGGTAGCCCGGAGGTAGCCCTGAAGTAGCCCGGAGGTAGCCCTGTGGTAGCCCGGAAGTAGCCCGGAAGTGGCCCGGAAGTAGCCTGGAAGTGGCCCGGAAGTGGCCCGGAAGTGGCCCGGAAGTGGCCCGGAAGTAGCCCGGAAGTAGCCCGGAAGTGCCCGGAAGTAGCCCAGAAGTAGCCCGGAAGTAGCCCGGAAGTAGCCCGGAAGTAGCCCGGAGGTAGCCCGGAAGTAGCCCGGAGGTAGCCCGGTGGTAGCCCGGAAGTAGCCCGGAAGTGGCCCGGAAGTAGCCCGGAAGTGGCCCGGAAGTAGCCCGGAAGTGGCCCGGAAGTGGCCCAGAAGTGTCCCGGAAGTAGCCCGGAAGTAGCCCGGAAGTGCCCGGAAGTAGCCCAGAAGTAGCCCGGAAGTGCCCGGAAGTAGCCCAGAAGTAGCCCGGAGGTAGCCCGGAGGGAGCCCAAAAGTAGCCCGGAAGTGGCCCGGAAGTAGCCCGGAAGTGGCCCGGAAGTGGCCCGGAAGTGGCCCGGAAGTGGCCCGGAAGTGGCCCGGAAGTAGCCCGGAAGTAGCCCGGAAGTGCCCGGAAGTAGCCCAGAAGTAGCCCGGAAGTAGCCCGGAAGTAGCCCGGAAGTAGCCCGGAAGTAGCCCGGAGGTAGCCCGGAGGTAGCCCGGAAGTAGCCCGGAGGTAGCCCGGTGGTAGCCCGGAAGTAGCCCGGAAGTGGCCCGGAAGTAGCCCGGAAGTGGCCCGGAAGTGGCCCGGAAGTGGCCCGGAAGTGGCCCGGAAGTGGCCCGAAAGTGGCCCGGAAGTGGCCCGGAAGTGGCCCGGAAGTGGCCAGGAAGTGGCCCGGAAGTAGCCCGGAAGTGCCCGGAAGTAGCCCAGAAGTAGCCCGGAAGTAGCCTGGAAGTAGCCCGGAAGTAGCCCGGAAGTAGCCCGGAGGTAGCCCGGAGGTAGCCCGGAAGTAGCCCGGAGGTAGCCCGGTGGTAGCCCGGAAGTAGCCCGGAAGTGGCCCGGAAGTAGCCCGGAAGTGGCCCGGAAGTGGCCCGGAAGTGGCCCGGAAGTGGCCCGGAAGTGGCCCGAAAGTGGCCAGGAAGTGGCCCGGAAGTGGCCCGGAAGTGGCCAGGAAGTGGCCCGGAAGTGGCCCGGAAGTGGCCCGGAAGTGGCCCGGAAGTGGCCCGGAAGTGGCCCGGAAGTAGCCCGGAAGTAACCCGGAGGTAGCCCGGTGGTAGCCCGGAAGTTGCCTGGAAGTGGCCCGGAAGTGGCCCGGAAGTGGTCCGGAAGTGGCCCGGAAGTGTCCCGGAAGTGGCCCGGAAGTGCCCGGAAGTAGCCCAGAAGTAGCCCGGAGGTAGCCCGGAGGTAGCCCGGAAGAAGCCCGGAGGTAGCCCGGTGGTAGCCCGGAAGTAGCCCGGAAGTGGCCCGGAAGTAGCCCGGAAGTGGCCCGGAAGTGGCCCGGAAGTGGCCCGGAAGTGGCCCGGAAGTAGCCCGGAAGTGCCCGGAAGTAGCCCAGAAGTAGCCCGGAAGTAGCCCGGAAGTAGCCCGGAAGTAGCCCGGAGGTAGCCCGGAGGTAGCCCGGAAGTAGCCCAGAGGTAGCCCGGTGGTAGCCCGGAAGTAGCCCGGAAGTGGCCCGGAAGTAGCCCGGAAGTGGCCCGGAAGTAGCCCGGAAGTGGCCCGGAAGTGGCCCAGAAGTGTCCCGGAAGTAGCCCGGAAGTAGCCCGGAAGTGCCCGGAAGTAGCCCAGAAGTAGCCCGGAAGTTCCCGGAAGTAGCCCAGAAGTAGCCCGGAGGTAGCCCGGAGGTAGCCCAAAAGTAGCCCGGAAGTGGCCCGGAAGTAGCCCGGAAGTGGCCCGGAAGTGGCCCAGAAGTGGCCCGGAAGTGGCCCGGAAGTGGCCCGGAAGTAGCCCGGAAGTAGCCCGGAAGTGCCCGGAAGTAGCCCAGAAGTAGCCCAGAAGTAGCCCGGAAGTAGCCCGGAAGTAGCCCGGACGTAGCCCGGAGGTAGCCCGGAGGTAGCCCGGAAGTAGCCCGGAGGTAGCCCGGTGGTAGCCCGGAAGTAGCCCGGAAGTGGCCCGGAAGTAGCCCGGAAGTGGCCCGGAAGTGGCCCGGAAGTGGCCCGGAAGTGGCCCGGAAGTGGCCCGAAAGTGGCCCGGAAGTGGCCCGGAAGTGGCCCGGAAGTGGCCAGGAAGTGGCCCGGAAGTAGCCCGGAAGTGCCCGGAAGTAGCCCAGAAGTAGCCCGGAAGTAGCCCGGAAGTAGCCCGGAAGTAGCCCGGAAGTAGCCCGGAGGTAGCCCGGAGGTAGCCCGGAAGTAGCCCGGAGGTAGCCCGGTGGTAGCCCGGAAGTAGCCCGGAAGTGGCCCGGAAGTAGCCCGGAAGTGGCCCGGAAGTGGCCCGGAAGTGGCCCGGAAGTGGCCCGGAACTGGCCCGAAAGTGGCCAGGAAGTGGCCCGGAAGTGGCCAGGAAGTGGCCCGGAAGTGGCCCGGAAGTGGCCAGGAAGTGGCCCGGAAGTGGCCCGGAAGTGGCCCGGAAGTGGCCCGGAAGTGGCCCGGAAGTGGCCCGGAAGTAGCCCGGAAGTAACCCGGAGGTAGCCCGGTGGTAGCCCGGAAGTTGCCTGGAAGTGGCCCGGAAGTGGCCCGGAAGTGGTCCGGAAGTGGCCCGGAAGTGGCCCGGAAGTGGCCCGGAAGTGGCCCGGAAGTGGCCCGGAAGTGGCCCGGAAGTGGCCCGGAAGTGGCCCGGAAGTGGACCGGAAGTGGCCCGGAAGTGGCCCGGAAGTGGCCCGGAAGTGGCCCGGAAGTGGCCCGGAAGTGGCCCGGAAGTGGCCCGGAAGTGGCCCGGAAGTAGCCCAGAAGTAGCCCGGAGGTAGCCCGGAGGTAGCCCGGAAGTAGCCCGGAGGTAGCCCGGTGGTAGCCCGGAAGTAGCCCGGAAGTGGCCCGGAAGTAGCCCGGAAGTGGCCCGGAAGTGGCCCGGAAGTGGCCAGGAAGTGGCCCGGAAGTAGCCCGGAAGTGGCCTGGAAGTAGCCCGGAAGTAGTCCGGAAGTGCCCGGAAGTAGCCCAGAAGTAGCCCGGAGTTAGCCCGGAGGTAGCCCGGAAGTAGCCCGGAGGTAGCCCGGTGGTAGCCCGGAAGTAGCCCGGAAGTGGCCCGGATGTAGCCCGGAAGTGGCCCGGAAGTGGCCCGGAAGTGGCCCGGAAGTAGCCCGGAAGTAGCCCGGAAGTGCCCGGAAGTAGCCCAGAAGTAGCCCGGAAGTAGCCCGGAAGTCGCCCGGAAGTAGTCCGAAAGTAGCCCGGAGGTAGCCCGGAGGTAGCCCGGAAGTTGCCCGGAAGTGGCCCGGAAGTGGCCCGGAAGTGGCCCGGAAGTGGCCCGGAAGTAGCCCAGAAGTAGCCCAGAAGTAGCCCGGAAGTAGCCCGGAAGTGCCCGGAAGTAGCCCAGAAGTAGCCCGGAGGTAGCCCGGAGGTAGCCCGGAAGTAGCCCGGAAGTGGCCCGGAAGTAGCCCGGAAGTGGCCCGGAAGTGGCCCGGAAGTGGCCCGGAAGTGGCCCGGAAGTGGCCCGGAAGTAGCCCGGAAGTAGCCCGGAAGTGCCCAGGAGTAGCCCAGAAGTAGCCCGGAAGTAGCCCGGAAGTAGCCCGGAAGTAGCCCGGAAGTAGCCCGGAGGTAGCCCGGAGGTAGCCCGGAAGTAGCCCGGAGGTAGCCCGGTGGTAGCCCGGAAGTAGCCCGGAAGTGGCCCGGAAGTAGCCCGGAAGTGGCCCGGAAGTGGCCCGGAAGTGGCCCGGAA
The DNA here is from genome assembly GCF_965212315.1 of Lampetra planeri. Taxonomy (NCBI): domain Eukaryota; kingdom Metazoa; phylum Chordata; class Hyperoartia; order Petromyzontiformes; family Petromyzontidae; genus Lampetra; species Lampetra planeri. The sequence goes on along the minus strand of NW_027615134.1, from coordinate 30,339 downwards.
GTGGCCCGGAAGTGGCCCGAAAGTGGCCCGGAAGTGGCCCGGAAGTGGCCCGGAAGTGGCCAGGAAGTGGCCCGGAAGTAGCCCGGAAGTGCCCGGAAGTAGCCCAGAAGTAGCCCGGAAGTAGCCTGGAAGTAGCCCGGAAGTAGCCCGGAAGTAGCCCGGAGGTAGCCCGGAGGTAGCCCGGAAGTAGCCCGGAGGTAGCCCGGTGGTAGCCCGGAAGTAGCCCGGAAGTGGCTCGGAAGTAGCCCGGAAGTGGCCCGGAAGTGGCCCGGAAGTGGCCCGGAAGTGGCCCGAAAGTGGCCAGGAAGTGGCCCGGAAGTGGCCCGGAAGTGGCCAGGAAGTGGCCCGGAAGTGGCCCGGAAGTGGCCCGGAAGTGGCCCGGAAGTGGCCCGGAAGTGGCCCGGAAATAGCCCGGAAGTAGCCCGGAGGTAGCCCGGTGGTAGCCCGGAAGTTGCCCGGAAGTGGCCCGGAAGTGGCCCGGAAGTGGTCCGGAAGTGGCCCGGAAGTGGCCCGGAAGTGGCCCGGAAGTGGCCCAGAAGTGGCCCGGAAGTGGCCCGGAAGTGGACCGGAAGTGGCCCGGAAGTGGCCCGGAAGTGGCCCGGAAGTGGCCCGGAAGTGGCCCGGAAGTGGCCCGGAAGTAGCCCAGAAGTAGCCCGGAGGTAGCCCGGAGGTAGCCCGGAAGTAGCCCGGAGGTAGCCCGGTGGTAGCCCGGAAGTAGCCCGGAAGTGGCCCGGAAGTAGCCCGGAAGTGGCCCGGAAGTGGCCCGGAAGTGGCCAGGAAGTGGCCCGGAAGTAGCCCGGAAGTGGCCCGGAAGTGGCCCGGAAGTGGCCCAAAAGTGGCCCGGAAGTGGCCCGGAAGTGGCCCGGAAGTGGCCCGGAAGTGGCCAGGAAGTGGCCCGGAAGTAGCCCGGAAGTAGCCCGGGAGTGCCCGGAAGTAGCCCAGAAGTAGCCCGGAAGTAGCCCGGAAGTAGCCCGGAAGTAGCCCGGAAGTAGCCCGGAGGTAGCCCGGAAGTAGCCCGGAAGTAGCCCGGAGGTAGCCCGGAGGTAGCCCGGAAGTAGCCCGGAAGTGGCCCGGAAGTAGCCCGGAAGTGGCCCGGAAGTGGCCCGGAAGTGGCCCGGAAGTGGCCCGAAAGTGGCCCGGAAGTGGCCCGGAAGTGGCCCGGAAGTGGCCAGAAAGTGGCCCGGAAGTAGCCCGGAAGTAGCCCGGAAGTGGCCCGGAAGTGGCCCGGAAGTGGCCCGGAAGTGGCCCGGAAGTAGCCCAGAAGTAGCCCGGAAGTAGCCCGGAAGTAGCCCGGAAGTGCCCGGAAGTAGCCCAGAAGTAGCCCGGAGGTAGCCCGGAGGTAGCCCGGAAGTAGCCCGGAGGTAGCCCGGTGGTAGCCCGGAAGTAGCCCGGAAGTGGCCCGGATGTAGCCCGGAAGTGGCCCGGAAGTGGCCCGGAAGTGGCCCGGAAGTGGCCCGGAAGTAGCCCGGAAGTAGCCCGCAAGTGCCCGGAAGTAGCCCAGAAGTAGCCCGGAAGTAGCCCGGAAGTAGCCCGGAAGTAGCCCGAAAGTAGCCCGGAGGTAGCCCGGAGGTTGCCCGGAAGTAGCCCGGAAGTGGCCCGGAAGTGGCCAGGAAGTAGCCCGGAGGTAGCCCGGAGGTAGCCCGGAAGTAGCCCGGAGGTAGCCCGGTGGTAGCCCGGAAGTAGCCCGGAAGTGGCCCGGAAGTAGCCGGGAAGTGGCCCGGAAGTGGCCCGGAAGTGGCCCGGAAGTGGCCCGGAAGTGGCCCGGAAGTGGCCCGGAAGTAGCCCGGAAGTAGCCCGGAGGTAGCCCGGTGGTAGCCCGGAAGTTGCCCGGAAGTGGCCCGGAAGTGGCCCGGAAGTGGCCCGGAAGTGGCCCGGAAGTGGACCGGAAGTGGCCCGGAAGTGGCCCGGAAGTGGCCCGGAAGTGGCCCGGAAGTGGCCCGGAAGTGGCCCGGAAGTGGCCCGGAAGTGGCCCGGAAGTAGCCCGGAAGTGGCCCGGAAGTGGCCCGGAAGTAGCCCAGAAGTAGCCCGGAAATAACCCGGAAGTAGCCCGGAAGTGCCCGGAAGTAGCCCAGAAGTAGCCCGGAGGTAGCCCGGAGGTAGCCCGGAAGTAGCCCGGAGGTAGCCCGGTGGTAGCCCGGAAGTAGCCCGGAAGTCGCCCGGAAGTAGCCCGGAAGTGGCCCGGAAGTGGCCCGGAAGTGGCCCGGAAGTGGCCCGGAAGTAGCCCGGAAGTAGCCCGGAAGTGCCCGGAAGTAGCCCGGAAGTAGCCCGGAAGTAGCCCGGAAGTAGCCCGGAAGTAGCCCGGAGGTAGCCCGGAGGTAGCCCGGAAGAAGCCCGGAGGTAGCCCGGTGGTATCCCGGAAGTAGCCCGGAAGTGGCCCGGAAGTAGCCCGGAAGTGGACCGGAAGTGGCCCGGAAGTGGCCCGGAAGTGGCCCGGAAGTGGCCCGGAAGTGGCCCGGAAGTGGCCCGAAAGTGGCCCGGAAGTGGCCCGGAAGTGGCCCGGAAGTGGCCAGGAAGTGGCCCGGAAGTAGCCCGGAAGTAGCCCAGAAGTGCCCGGAAGTAGCCCAGAAGTAGCCCGGAAGTAGCCCGGAAGTAGCCCGGAAGTAGCCCGGAAGTAGCCCGGAGGTAGCCCGGAAGTAGCCCGGAAGTAGCCCGGAGGTAGCCCGGAAGTAGCCCGGAGGTAGCCCGGTGGTAGCCCGGAAGTAGCCCGGAAGTGGCCCGGAAGTAGCCCAGAAGTAGCCCGGAAGTAGCCCGGAAGTAGCCCGGAAGTGCCCGGAAGTAGCCCAGAAGTGGCCCGGAGGTAGCCCGGAGGTTGCCCGGAAGTAGCCCGGAGGTAGCCCGGTGGTAGCCCGGAAGTAGCCCGGAAGTGGCCCGGATGTAGCCCGGAAGTGGCCCGGAAGTGGCCCGGAAGTGGCCCGGAAGTGGCCCGGAAGTAGCCCGGAAGTAGCCCGGAAGTGCCCGGAAGTAGCCCAGAAGTAGCCCGGAAGTAGCCCGGAAGTAGCCCGGAAGTAGCCCGAAAGTAGCCCGGAGGTAGCCCGGAGGTTGCCCGGAAGTAGCCCGGAAGTGGCCCGGAAGTGGCCCGGAAGTAGCCCGGAGGTAGCCCGGAGGTAGCCCGGAAGTAGCCCGGAGGTAGCCCGGTGGTAGCCCGGAAGTAGCCCGGAAGTGGCCCGGAAGTAGCCCGGAAGTGGCCCGGAAGTGGCCCGGAAGTGGCCAGGAAGTGGCCCGGAAGTGGCCCAAAAGTGGCCCGGAAGTGGCCCGGAAGTAGCCCGGAAGTAGCCCGAAGGTAGCCCGTTGGTAGCACGGAAGTTGCCCGTAAGTGGCCCGGAAGTGGCCCGGAAGTGGTCCGGAAGTGGCCCGGAAGTGGCCCGGAAGTGGCCCGGAAGTGACCCGGAAGTGGCCCGGAAGTGGCCCGGAAGTGGACAGGAAGTGGCCCGGAAGTGGCCCGGAAGTGGCCCGGAAGTGGCCCGGAAGTGGCTCGGAAGTGGCCCAGAAGTGGCCCGGAAGTGGCCCGGAAGTGGCCCGGAAGTAGCCCGGAAGTGGCCCGGAAGTGGCCCGGATGTGGCCCGGAAGTGGCCCGGAAGTAGCCCAGAAGTAGCCCAAAAATAGCCCGGAAGTAGCCCGGAAGTAGCCCAGAAGTAGCCCGGAAGTAGCCCGGAAGTAGCCCGGAAGTAGCCCGGAAGTAGCCCGGAGGTAGCCCGGAGGTAGCCCGGAAGTAGCCCGGAGGTAGCCAGGTGGTAGCCCGGAAGTAGCCCGGAAGTGGCCCGGAAGTAGCCCGGAAGTGGCCCGGAAGTGGCCCGGAAGTGGCCCGGAAGTGGCCCGGAAGTGGCCTGGAAGTGGCCCGGAAGTAGCCCGGAAGTAGCCCGGAGGTAGCCCAGAGGTAGCCCGGAAGTAGCCCGGAGGTAGCCCGGTGGTAGCCCGGAAGTAGCCCGGAAGTGGCCCGGAAGTAGCCCGGAAGTGGCCCGGAAGTGGCCCGGAAGTGGCCCGGAAGTGGCCTGGAAGTGGCCCGGAAGTAGCCCGGAAGTAGCCCGGAGGTAGCCCAGAGGTAGCCCGGAAGTAGCCCGGAGGTAGCCCGGTGGTAGCCCGGAAGTAGCCCGGAAGTGGCTCGGAAGTAGCCCGGAAGTGGACCGGAAGTGGCCCGGAAGTGGCCCGGAAGTAGCCCGGAAGTGGCCCGGAAGTTGCCCGGAAGTGGCCCGGAAGTGGCCCGGAAGTAGCCCGGAAGTGGCCCGGAAGTGGCCCGGAAGTGGCCCGAAAGTGGCCCGGAAGTGGCCCGGAAGTGGCCCGGAAGTGGCCAGGAAGTGGCCCGGAAGTAGCCCGGAAGTAGCCCGGAAGTGGCCCGGAAGTGGCCCGGAAGTGGCCCGGAAGTAGCCCAGAAGTAGCCCGGAAGTAGCCCGGAAGTAGCCCGGAAGTGCCCGGAAGTAGCCCAGAAGTAGCCCGGAGGTAGCCCGGAGGTAGCCCGGAAGTAGCCCGGAGGTAGCCCGGTGGTAGCCCGGAAGTAGTCCTGGAGGTGGCCCGGATGTAGCCCGGAAGTGGCCCGGAAGTGGCCCGGAAGTGGCCCTGAAGTGGCCCGGAAGTAGCCCGGAAGTAGCCCGGAAGTGCCGGGAAGTAGCCCAGAAGTAGCCCGGAAGTAGCCCGAAAGTAGCCCGGAAGTAGCCCGAAAGTAGCCCGGAGGTAGCCCGGAGGTAGCCCGGAAGTAGCCCGGAGGTAGCCCGGTGGTAGCCCGGAAGTAGCCCGGAAGTGGCCCGGAAGTAGCCCGGAAGTGGCCCGGAAGTGGCCCGGAAGTGGCCCGGAAGTGGCCCGGAAGTTGCCCGGAAGTGGCCCGGAAGTGACCCGGAAGTGGCCCGGAAGTGGCCCGGAAGTGGCCCGGAAGTGGCCCGGAAGTGGCCCGGAAGTGGCTCGGAAGTGGCCCGGAAGTGGCCCGGAAGTAGCCCGGAAGTGGCCCGGAAGTGGCCCGGATGTGGCCCGGAAGTGGCCCGGAAGTAGCCCAGAAGTAGCCCAAAAATAGCCCGGAAGTAGCCCGGAAGTAGCCCAGAAGTAGCCCGGAAGTAGCCCGGAAGTAGCCCGGAAGTAGCCCGGAAGTAGCCCGGAGGTAGCCCGGAGGTAGCCCGGAAGTAGCCCGGAGGTAGCCAGGTGGTAGCCCGGAAGTAGCCCGGAAGTGGCCCGGAAGTAGCCCGGAAGTGGCCCGGAAGTGGCCCGGAAGTGGCCCGGAAGTAGCCCGAAAGTAGCCCGGAAGTAGCCCGAAAGTAGCCCGGAGGTAGCCCGGAGGTAGCCCGGAAGTAGCCCGGAGGTAGCCCGGTGGTAGCCCGGAAGTAGCCCGGAAGTGGCCCGGAAGTAGCCCGGAAGTGGCCCGGAAGTGGCCCGGAAGTGGCCCGGAAGTGGCCCGGAAGTTGCCCGGAAGTGGCCCGGAAGTGACCCGGAAGTGGCCCGGAAGTGGCCCGGAAGTGGCCCGGAAGTGGCCCGGAAGTGGCCCGGAAGTGGCTCGGAAGTGGCCCCGAAGTGGCCCGGAAGTAGCCCGGAAGTGGCCCGGAAGTGGCCCGGATGTGGCCCGGAAGTGGCCCGGAAGTAGCCCAGAAGTAGCCCAAAAATAGCCCGGAAGTAGCCCGGAAGTAGCCCAGAAGTAGCCCGGAAGTAGCCCGGAAGTAGCCCGGAAGTAGCCCGGAAGTAGCCCGGAGGTAGCCCGGAGGTAGCCCGGAAGTAGCCCGGAGGTAGCCAGGTGGTAGCCCGGAAGTAGCCCGGAAGTGGCCCGGAAGTAGCCCGGAAGTGGCCCGGAAGTGGCCCGGAAGTGGCCCGGAAGTGGCCCGGAAGTGGCCCGGAAGTGGCCTGGAAGTGGCCCGGAAGTAGCCCGGAAGTAGCCCGGAGGTAGCCCAGAGGTAGCCCGGAAGTAGCCCGGAGGTAGCCCGGTGGTAGCCCGGAAGTAGCCCGGAAGTGGCCCGGAAGTAGCCCGGAAGTGGACCGGAAGTGGCCCGGAAGTGGCCCGGAAGTAGCCCGGAAGTGGCCCGGAAGTTGCCCGGAAGTGGCCCGGAAGTGGCCCGGAAGTAGCCCGGAAGTGGCCCGGAAGTGGCCCGGAAGTGGCCCGAAAGTGGCCCGGAAGTGGCCCGGAAGTGGCCCGGAAGTGGCCAGGAAGTGGCCCGGAAGTAGCCCGGAAGTAGCCCGGAAGTGGCCCGGAAGTGGCCCGGAAGTGGCCCGGAAGTAGCCCAGAAGTAGCCCGGAAGTAGCCCGGAAGTAGCCCGGAAGTGCCCGGAAGTAGCCCAGAAGTAGCCCGGAGGTAGCCCGGAGGTAGCCCGGAAGTAGCCCGGAGGTAGCCCGGTGGTAGCCCGGAAGTAGTCCTGGAGGTGGCCCGGATGTAGCCCGGAAGTGGCCCGGAAGTGGCCCGGAAGTGGCCCTGAAGTGGCCCGGAAGTAGCCCGGAAGTAGCCCGGAAGTGCCGGGAAGTAGCCCAGAAGTAGCCCGGAAGTAGCCCGAAAGTAGCCCGGAAGTAGCCCGAAAGTAGCCCGGAGGTAGCCCGGAGGTAGCCCGGAAGTAGCCCGGAGGTAGCCCGGTGGTAGCCCGGAAGTAGCCCGGAAGTGGCCCGGAAGTAGCCCGGAAGTGGCCCGGAAGTGGCCCGGAAGTGGCCCGGAAGTGGCCCGGAAGTTGCCCGGAAGTGGCCCGGAAGTGACCCGGAAGTGGCCCGGAAGTGGCCCGGAAGTGGCCCGGAAGTGGCCCGGAAGTGGCCCGGAAGTGGCTCGGAAGTGGCCCGGAAGTGGCCCGGAAGTAGCCCGGAAGTGGCCCGGAAGTGGCCCGGATGTGGCCCGGAAGTGGCCCGGAAGTAGCCCAGAAGTAGCCCAAAAATAGCCCGGAAGTAGCCCGGAAGTAGCCCAGAAGTAGCCCGGAAGTAGCCCGGAAGTAGCCCGGAAGTAGCCCGGAAGTAGCCCGGAGGTAGCCCGGAGGTAGCCCGGAAGTAGCCCGGAGGTAGCCAGGTGGTAGCCCGGAAGTAGCCCGGAAGTGGCCCGGAAGTAGCCCGGAAGTGGCCCGGAAGTGGCCCGGAAGTGGCCCGGAAGTGGCCCGGAAGTGGCCTGGAAGTGGCCCGGAAGTAGCCCGGAAGTAGCCCGGAGGTAGCCCAGAGGTAGCCCGGAAGTAGCCCGGAGGTAGCCCGGTGGTAGCCCGGAAGTAGCCCGGAAGTGGCCCGGAAGTAGCCCGGAAGTGGCCCGGAAGTGGCCCGGAAGTGGCCCGGAAGTGGCCTGGAAGTGGCCCGGAAGTAGCCCGGAAGTAGCCCGGAGGTTGCCCAGAGGTAGCCCGGAAGTAGCCCGGAGGTAGCCCGGTGGTAGCCCGGAAGTAGCCCGGAAGTGGCCCGGAAGTAGCCCGGAAGTGGACCGGAAGTGGCCCGGAAGTGGCCCGGAAGTAGCCCGGAAGTGGCCCGGAAGTTGCCCGGAAGTGGCCCGGAAGTGGCCCGGAAGTAGCCCGGAAGTGGCCCGGAAGTGGCCCGGAAGTGGCCCGAAAGTGGCCCGGAAGTGGCCCGGAAGTGGCCCGGAAGTGGCCAGGAAGTGGCCCGGAAGTAGCCCGGAAGTAGCCCGGAAGTGGCCCGGAAGTGGCCCGGAAGTGGCCCGGAAGTAGCCCAGAAGTAGCCCGGAAGTAGCCCGGAAGTAGCCCGGAAGTGCCCGGAAGTAGCCCAGAAGTAGCCCGGAGGTAGCCCGGAGGTAGCCCGGAAGTAGCCCGGAGGTAGCCCGGTGGTAGCCCGGAAGTAGTCCTGGAGGTGGCCCGGATGTAGCCCGGAAGTGGCCCGGAAGTGGCCCGGAAGTGGCCCTGAAGTGGCCCGGAAGTAGCCCGGAAGTAGCCCGGAAGTGCCGGGAAGTAGCCCAGAAGTAGCCCG
>NW_027615134.1:2500-15000 GCF_965212315.1 Lampetra planeri | reverse complement strand
GGGTTAGGGTTAGGGTTAGGGTTAGGGTTAGGGTTAGGGTTAGGGTTAGGGTTAGGGTTAGGGTTAGGGTTAGGGTTAGGGTTAGGGTTAGGGTTAGGGTTAGGGTTAGGGTTAGGGTTAGGGTTAGGGTTAGGGTTAGGGTTAGGGTTAGGGTTAGGGTTAGGGTTAGGGTTAGGGTTAGGGTTAGGGTTAGGGTTAGGGTTAGGGTTAGGGTTAGGGTTAGGGTTAGGGTTAGGGTTAGGGTTAGGGTTAGGGTTAGGGTTAGGGTTAGGGTTAGGGTTAGGGTTAGGGTTAGGGTTAGGGTTAGGGTTAGGGTTAGGGTTAGGGTTAGGGTTAGGGTTAGGGTTAGGGTTAGGGTTAGGGTTAGGGTTAGGGTTAGGGTTAGGGTTAGGGTTAGGTTAGGGTTAGGGTTAGGGTTAGGGTTAGGGTTAGGGTTAGGGTTAGGGTTAGGGTTAGGGTTAGGGTTAGGGTTAGGGTTAGGGTTAGGGTTAGGGTTAGGGTTAGGGTTAGGGTTAGGGTTAGGGTTAGGGTTAGGGTTAGGGTTAGGGTTAGGGTTAGGGTTAGGGTTAGGGTTAGGGTTAGGGTTAGGGTTAGGGTTAGGGTTAGGGTTAGGGTTAGGGTTAGGGTTAGGGTTAGGGTTAGGGTTAGGGTTAGGGTTAGGGTTAGGGTTAGGGTTAGGGTTAGGGTTAGGGTTAGGGTTAGGGTTAGGGTTAGGGTTAGGGTTAGGGTTAGGGTTAGGGTTAGGGTTAGGGTTAGGGTTAGGGTTAGGGTTAGGGTTAGGGTTAGGGTTAGGGTTAGGGTTAGGGTTAGGGTTAGGGTTAGGGTTAGGGTTAGGGTTAGGGTTAGGGTTAGGGTTAGGGTTAGGGTTAGGGTTAGGGTTAGGGTTAGGGTTAGGGTTAGGGTTAGGGTTAGGGTTAGGGTTAGGGTTAGGGTTAGGGTTAGGGTTAGGGTTAGGGTTAGGGTTAGGGTTAGGGTTAGGGTTAGGGTTAGGGTTAGGGTTAGGGTTAGGGTTAGGGTTAGGGTTAGGGTTAGGGTTAGGGTTAGGGTTAGGGTTAGGGTTAGGGTTAGGGTTAGGGTTAGGGTTAGGGTTAGGGTTAGGGTTAGGGTTAGGGTTAGGGTTAGGGTTAGGGTTAGGGTTAGGGTTAGGGTTAGGGTTAGGGTTAGGGTTAGGGTTAGGGTTAGGGTTAGGGTTAGGGTTAGGGTTAGGGTTAGGGTTAGGGTTAGGGTTAGGGTTAGGGTTAGGGTTAGGGTTAGGGTTAGGGTTAGGGTTAGGGTTAGGGTTAGGGTTAGGGTTAGGGTTAGGGTTAGGGTTAGGGTTAGGGTTAGGGTTAGGGTTAGGGTTAGGGTTAGGGTTAGGGTTAGGGTTAGGGTTAGGGTTAGGGTTAGGGTTAGGGTTAGGGTTAGGGTTAGGGTTAGGGTTAGGGTTAGGGTTAGGGTTAGGGTTAGGGTTAGGGTTAGGGTTAGGGTTAGGGTTAGGGTTAGGGTTAGGGTTAGGGTTAGGGTTAGGGTTAGGGTTAGGGTTAGGGTTAGGGTTAGGGTTAGGGTTAGGGTTAGGGTTAGGGTTAGGGTTAGGGTTAGGGTTAGGGTTAGGGTTAGGGTTAGGGTTAGGGTTAGGGTTAGGGTTAGGGTTAGGGTTAGGGTTAGGGTTAGGGTTAGGGTTAGGGTTAGGGTTAGGGTTAGGGTTAGGGTTAGGGTTAGGGTTAGGGTTAGGGTTAGGGTTAGGGTTAGGGTTAGGGTTAGGGTTAGGGTTAGGGTTAGGGTTAGGGTTAGGGTTAGGGTTAGGGTTAGGGTTAGGGTTAGGGTTAGGGTTAGGGTTAGGGTTAGGGTTAGGGTTAGGGTTAGGGTTAGGGTTAGGGTTAGGGTTAGGGTTAGGGTTAGGGTTAGGGTTAGGGTTAGGGTTAGGGTTAGGGTTAGGGTTAGGGTTAGGGTTAGGGTTAGGGTTAGGGTTAGGGTTAGGGTTAGGGTTAGGGTTAGGGTTAGGGTTAGGGTTAGGGTTAGGGTTAGGGTTAGGGTTAGGGTTAGGGTTAGGGTTAGGGTTAGGGTTAGGGTTAGGGTTAGGGTTAGGGTTAGGGTTAGGGTTAGGGTTAGGGTTAGGGTTAGGGTTAGGGTTAGGGTTAGGGTTAGGGTTAGGGTTAGGGTTAGGGTTAGGGTTAGGGTTAGGGTTAGGGTTAGGGTTAGGGTTAGGGTTAGGGTTAGGGTTAGGGTTAGGGTTAGGGTTAGGGTTAGGGTTAGGGTTAGGGTTAGGGTTAGGGTTAGGGTTAGGGTTAGGGTTAGGGTTAGGGTTAGGGTTAGGGTTAGGGTTAGGGTTAGGGTTAGGGTTAGGGTTAGGGTTAGGGTTAGGGTTAGGGTTAGGGTTAGGGTTAGGGTTAGGGTTAGGGTTAGGGTTAGGGTTAGGGTTAGGGTTAGGGTTAGGGTTAGGGTTAGGGTTAGGGTTAGGGTTAGGGTTAGGGTTAGGGTTAGGGTTAGGGTTAGGGTTAGGGTTAGGGTTAGGGTTAGGGTTAGGGTTAGGGTTAGGGTTAGGGTTAGGGTTAGGGTTAGGGTTAGGGTTAGGGTTAGGGTTAGGGTTAGGGTTAGGGTTAGGGTTAGGGTTAGGGTTAGGGTTAGGGTTAGGGTTAGGGTTAGGGTTAGGGTTAGGGTTAGGGTTAGGGTTAGGGTTAGGGTTAGGGTTAGGGTTAGGGTTAGGGTTAGGGTTAGGGTTAGGGTTAGGGTTAGGGTTAGGGTTAGGGTTAGGGTTAGGGTTAGGGTTAGGGTTAGGGTTAGGGTTAGGGTTAGGGTTAGGGTTAGGGTTAGGGTTAGGGTTAGGGTTAGGGTTAGGGTTAGGGTTAGGGTTAGGGTTAGGGTTAGGGTTAGGGTTAGGGTTAGGGTTAGGGTTAGGGTTAGGGTTAGGGTTAGGGTTAGGGTTAGGGTTAGGGTTAGGGTTAGGGTTAGGGTTAGGGTTAGGGTTAGGGTTAGGGTTAGGGTTAGGGTTAGGGTTAGGGTTAGGGTTAGGGTTAGGGTTAGGGTTAGGGTTAGGGTTAGGGTTAGGGTTAGGGTTAGGGTTAGGGTTAGGGTTAGGGTTAGGGTTAGGGTTAGGGTTAGGGTTAGGGTTAGGGTTAGGGTTAGGGTTAGGGTTAGGGTTAGGGTTAGGGTTAGGGTTAGGGTTAGGGTTAGGGTTAGGGTTAGGGTTAGGGTTAGGGTTAGGGTTAGGGTTAGGGTTAGGGTTAGGGTTAGGGTTAGGGTTAGGGTTAGGGTTAGGGTTAGGGTTAGGGTTAGGGTTAGGGTTAGGGTTAGGGTTAGGGTTAGGGTTAGGGTTAGGGTTAGGGTTAGGGTTAGGGTTAGGGTTAGGGTTAGGGTTAGGGTTAGGGTTAGGGTTAGGGTTAGGGTTAGGGTTAGGGTTAGGGTTAGGGTTAGGGTTAGGGTTAGGGTTAGGGTTAGGGTTAGGGTTAGGGTTAGGGTTAGGGTTAGGGTTAGGGTTAGGGTTAGGGTTAGGGTTAGGGTTAGGGTTAGGGTTAGGGTTAGGGTTAGGGTTAGGGTTAGGGTTAGGGTTAGGGTTAGGGTTAGGGTTAGGGTTAGGGTTAGGGTTAGGGTTAGGGTTAGGGTTAGGGTTAGGGTTAGGGTTAGGGTTAGGGTTAGGGTTAGGGTTAGGGTTAGGGTTAGGGTTAGGGTTAGGGTTAGGGTTAGGGTTAGGGTTAGGGTTAGGGTTAGGGTTAGGGTTAGGGTTAGGGTTAGGGTTAGGGTTAGGGTTAGGGTTAGGGTTAGGGTTAGGGTTAGGGTTAGGGTTAGGGTTAGGGTTAGGGTTAGGGTTAGGGTTAGGGTTAGGGTTAGGGTTAGGGTTAGGGTTAGGGTTAGGGTTAGGGTTAGGGTTAGGGTTAGGGTTAGGGTTAGGGTTAGGGTTAGGGTTAGGGTTAGGGTTAGGGTTAGGGTTAGGGTTAGGGTTAGGGTTAGGGTTAGGGTTAGGGTTAGGGTTAGGGTTAGGGTTAGGGTTAGGGTTAGGGTTAGGGTTAGGGTTAGGGTTAGGGTTAGGGTTAGGGTTAGGGTTAGGGTTAGGGTTAGGGTTAGGGTTAGGGTTAGGGTTAGGGTTAGGGTTAGGGTTAGGGTTAGGGTTAGGGTTAGGGTTAGGGTTAGGGTTAGGGTTAGGGTTAGGGTTAGGGTTAGGGTTAGGGTTAGGGTTAGGGTTAGGGTTAGGGTTAGGGTTAGGGTTAGGGTTAGGGTTAGGGTTAGGGTTAGGGTTAGGGTTAGGGTTAGGGTTAGGGTTAGGGTTAGGGTTAGGGTTAGGGTTAGGGTTAGGGTTAGGGTTAGGGTTAGGGTTAGGGTTAGGGTTAGGGTTAGGGTTAGGGTTAGGGTTAGGGTTAGGGTTAGGGTTAGGGTTAGGGTTAGGGTTAGGGTTAGGGTTAGGGTTAGGGTTAGGGTTAGGGTTAGGGTTAGGGTTAGGGTTAGGGTTAGGGTTAGGGTTAGGGTTAGGGTTAGGGTTAGGGTTAGGGTTAGGGTTAGGGTTAGGGTTAGGGTTAGGGTTAGGGTTAGGGTTAGGGTTAGGGTTAGGGTTAGGGTTAGGGTTAGGGTTAGGGTTAGGGTTAGGGTTAGGGTTAGGGTTAGGGTTAGGGTTAGGGTTAGGGTTAGGGTTAGGGTTAGGGTTAGGGTTAGGGTTAGGGTTAGGGTTAGGGTTAGGGTTAGGGTTAGGGTTAGGGTTAGGGTTAGGGTTAGGGTTAGGGTTAGGGTTAGGGTTAGGGTTAGGGTTAGGGTTAGGGTTAGGGTTAGGGTTAGGGTTAGGGTTAGGGTTAGGGTTAGGGTTAGGGTTAGGGTTAGGGTTAGGGTTAGGGTTAGGGTTAGGGTTAGGGTTAGGGTTAGGGTTAGGGTTAGGGTTAGGGTTAGGGTTAGGGTTAGGGTTAGGGTTAGGGTTAGGGTTAGGGTTAGGGTTAGGGTTAGGGTTAGGGTTAGGGTTAGGGTTAGGGTTAGGGTTAGGGTTAGGGTTAGGGTTAGGGTTAGGGTTAGGGTTAGGGTTAGGGTTAGGGTTAGGGTTAGGGTTAGGGTTAGGGTTAGGGTTAGGGTTAGGGTTAGGGTTAGGGTTAGGGTTAGGGTTAGGGTTAGGGTTAGGGTTAGGGTTAGGGTTAGGGTTAGGGTTAGGGTTAGGGTTAGGGTTAGGGTTAGGGTTAGGGTTAGGGTTAGGGTTAGGGTTAGGGTTAGGGTTAGGGTTAGGGTTAGGGTTAGGGTTAGGGTTAGGGTTAGGGTTAGGGTTAGGGTTAGGGTTAGGGTTAGGGTTAGGGTTAGGGTTAGGGTTAGGGTTAGGGTTAGGGTTAGGGTTAGGGTTAGGGTTAGGGTTAGGGTTAGGGTTAGGGTTAGGGTTAGGGTTAGGGTTAGGGTTAGGGTTAGGGTTAGGGTTAGGGTTAGGGTTAGGGTTAGGGTTAGGGTTAGGGTTAGGGTTAGGGTTAGGGTTAGGGTTAGGGTTAGGGTTAGGGTTAGGGTTAGGGTTAGGGTTAGGGTTAGGGTTAGGGTTAGGGTTAGGGTTAGGGTTAGGGTTAGGGTTAGGGTTAGGGTTAGGGTTAGGGTTAGGGTTAGGGTTAGGGTTAGGGTTAGGGTTAGGGTTAGGGTTAGGGTTAGGGTTAGGGTTAGGGTTAGGGTTAGGGTTAGGGTTAGGGTTAGGGTTAGGGTTAGGGTTAGGGTTAGGGTTAGGGTTAGGGTTAGGGTTAGGGTTAGGGTTAGGGTTAGGGTTAGGGTTAGGGTTAGGGTTAGGGTTAGGGTTAGGGTTAGGGTTAGGGTTAGGGTTAGGGTTAGGGTTAGGGTTAGGGTTAGGGTTAGGGTTAGGGTTAGGGTTAGGGTTAGGGTTAGGGTTAGGGTTAGGGTTAGGGTTAGGGTTAGGGTTAGGGTTAGGGTTAGGGTTAGGGTTAGGGTTAGGGTTAGGGTTAGGGTTAGGGTTAGGGTTAGGGTTAGGGTTAGGGTTAGGGTTAGGGTTAGGGTTAGGGTTAGGGTTAGGGTTAGGGTTAGGGTTAGGGTTAGGGTTAGGGTTAGGGTTAGGGTTAGGGTTAGGGTTAGGGTTAGGGTTAGGGTTAGGGTTAGGGTTAGGGTTAGGGTTAGGGTTAGGGTTAGGGTTAGGGTTAGGGTTAGGGTTAGGGTTAGGGTTAGGGTTAGGGTTAGGGTTAGGGTTAGGGTTAGGGTTAGGGTTAGGGTTAGGGTTAGGGTTAGGGTTAGGGTTAGGGTTAGGGTTAGGGTTAGGGTTAGGGTTAGGGTTAGGGTTAGGGTTAGGGTTAGGGTTAGGGTTAGGGTTAGGGTTAGGGTTAGGGTTAGGGTTAGGGTTAGGGTTAGGGTTAGGGTTAGGGTTAGGGTTAGGGTTAGGGTTAGGGTTAGGGTTAGGGTTAGGGTTAGGGTTAGGGTTAGGGTTAGGGTTAGGGTTAGGGTTAGGGTTAGGGTTAGGGTTAGGGTTAGGGTTAGGGTTAGGGTTAGGGTTAGGGTTAGGGTTAGGGTTAGGGTTAGGGTTAGGGTTAGGGTTAGGGTTAGGGTTAGGGTTAGGGTTAGGGTTAGGGTTAGGGTTAGGGTTAGGGTTAGGGTTAGGGTTAGGGTTAGGGTTAGGGTTAGGGTTAGGGTTAGGGTTAGGGTTAGGGTTAGGGTTAGGGTTAGGGTTAGGGTTAGGGTTAGGGTTAGGGTTAGGGTTAGGGTTAGGGTTAGGGTTAGGGTTAGGGTTAGGGTTAGGGTTAGGGTTAGGGTTAGGGTTAGGGTTAGGGTTAGGGTTAGGGTTAGGGTTAGGGTTAGGGTTAGGGTTAGGGTTAGGGTTAGGGTTAGGGTTAGGGTTAGGGTTAGGGTTAGGGTTAGGGTTAGGGTTAGGGTTAGGGTTAGGGTTAGGGTTAGGGTTAGGGTTAGGGTTAGGGTTAGGGTTAGGGTTAGGGTTAGGGTTAGGGTTAGGGTTAGGGTTAGGGTTAGGGTTAGGGTTAGGGTTAGGGTTAGGGTTAGGGTTAGGGTTAGGGTTAGGGTTAGGGTTAGGGTTAGGGTTAGGGTTAGGGTTAGGGTTAGGGTTAGGGTTAGGGTTAGGGTTAGGGTTAGGGTTAGGGTTAGGGTTAGGGTTAGGGTTAGGGTTAGGGTTAGGGTTAGGGTTAGGGTTAGGGTTAGGGTTAGGGTTAGGGTTAGGGTTAGGGTTAGGGTTAGGGTTAGGGTTAGGGTTAGGGTTAGGGTTAGGGTTAGGGTTAGGGTTAGGGTTAGGGTTAGGGTTAGGGTTAGGGTTAGGGTTAGGGTTAGGGTTAGGGTTAGGGTTAGGGTTAGGGTTAGGGTTAGGGTTAGGGTTAGGGTTAGGGTTAGGGTTAGGGTTAGGGTTAGGGTTAGGGTTAGGGTTAGGGTTAGGGTTAGGGTTAGGGTTAGGGTTAGGGTTAGGGTTAGGGTTAGGGTTAGGGTTAGGGTTAGGGTTAGGGTTAGGGTTAGGGTTAGGGTTAGGGTTAGGGTTAGGGTTAGGGTTAGGGTTAGGGTTAGGGTTAGGGTTAGGGTTAGGGTTAGGGTTAGGGTTAGGGTTAGGGTTAGGGTTAGGGTTAGGGTTAGGGTTAGGGTTAGGGTTAGGGTTAGGGTTAGGGTTAGGGTTAGGGTTAGGGTTAGGGTTAGGGTTAGGGTTAGGGTTAGGGTTAGGGTTAGGGTTAGGGTTAGGGTTAGGGTTAGGGTTAGGGTTAGGGTTAGGGTTAGGGTTAGGGTTAGGGTTAGGGTTAGGGTTAGGGTTAGGGTTAGGGTTAGGGTTAGGGTTAGGGTTAGGGTTAGGGTTAGGGTTAGGGTTAGGGTTAGGGTTAGGGTTAGGGTTAGGGTTAGGGTTAGGGTTAGGGTTAGGGTTAGGGTTAGGGTTAGGGTTAGGGTTAGGGTTAGGGTTAGGGTTAGGGTTAGGGTTAGGGTTAGGGTTAGGGTTAGGGTTAGGGTTAGGGTTAGGGTTAGGGTTAGGGTTAGGGTTAGGGTTAGGGTTAGGGTTAGGGTTAGGGTTAGGGTTAGGGTTAGGGTTAGGGTTAGGGTTAGGGTTAGGGTTAGGGTTAGGGTTAGGGTTAGGGTTAGGGTTAGGGTTAGGGTTAGGGTTAGGGTTAGGGTTAGGGTTAGGGTTAGGGTTAGGGTTAGGGTTAGGGTTAGGGTTAGGGTTAGGGTTAGGGTTAGGGTTAGGGTTAGGGTTAGGGTTAGGGTTAGGGTTAGGGTTAGGGTTAGGGTTAGGGTTAGGGTTAGGGTTAGGGTTAGGGTTAGGGTTAGGGTTAGGGTTAGGGTTAGGGTTAGGGTTAGGGTTAGGGTTAGGGTTAGGGTTAGGGTTAGGGTTAGGGTTAGGGTTAGGGTTAGGGTTAGGGTTAGGGTTAGGGTTAGGGTTAGGGTTAGGGTTAGGGTTAGGGTTAGGGTTAGGGTTAGGGTTAGGGTTAGGGTTAGGGTTAGGGTTAGGGTTAGGGTTAGGGTTAGGGTTAGGGTTAGGGTTAGGGTTAGGGTTAGGGTTAGGGTTAGGGTTAGGGTTAGGGTTAGGGTTAGGGTTAGGGTTAGGGTTAGGGTTAGGGTTAGGGTTAGGGTTAGGGTTAGGGTTAGGGTTAGGGTTAGGGTTAGGGTTAGGGTTAGGGTTAGGGTTAGGGTTAGGGTTAGGGTTAGGGTTAGGGTTAGGGTTAGGGTTAGGGTTAGGGTTAGGGTTAGGGTTAGGGTTAGGGTTAGGGTTAGGGTTAGGGTTAGGGTTAGGGTTAGGGTTAGGGTTAGGGTTAGGGTTAGGGTTAGGGTTAGGGTTAGGGTTAGGGTTAGGGTTAGGGTTAGGGTTAGGGTTAGGGTTAGGGTTAGGGTTAGGGTTAGGGTTAGGGTTAGGGTTAGGGTTAGGGTTAGGGTTAGGGTTAGGGTTAGGGTTAGGGTTAGGGTTAGGGTTAGGGTTAGGGTTAGGGTTAGGGTTAGGGTTAGGGTTAGGGTTAGGGTTAGGGTTAGGGTTAGGGTTAGGGTTAGGGTTAGGGTTAGGGTTAGGGTTAGGGTTAGGGTTAGGGTTAGGGTTAGGGTTAGGGTTAGGGTTAGGGTTAGGGTTAGGGTTAGGGTTAGGGTTAGGGTTAGGGTTAGGGTTAGGGTTAGGGTTAGGGTTAGGGTTAGGGTTAGGGTTAGGGTTAGGGTTAGGGTTAGGGTTAGGGTTAGGGTTAGGGTTAGGGTTAGGGTTAGGGTTAGGGTTAGGGTTAGGGTTAGGGTTAGGGTTAGGGTTAGGGTTAGGGTTAGGGTTAGGGTTAGGGTTAGGGTTAGGGTTAGGGTTAGGGTTAGGGTTAGGGTTAGGGTTAGGGTTAGGGTTAGGGTTAGGGTTAGGGTTAGGGTTAGGGTTAGGGTTAGGGTTAGGGTTAGGGTTAGGGTTAGGGTTAGGGTTAGGGTTAGGGTTAGGGTTAGGGTTAGGGTTAGGGTTAGGGTTAGGGTTAGGGTTAGGGTTAGGGTTAGGGTTAGGGTTAGGGTTAGGGTTAGGGTTAGGGTTAGGGTTAGGGTTAGGGTTAGGGTTAGGGTTAGGGTTAGGGTTAGGGTTAGGGTTAGGGTTAGGGTTAGGGTTAGGGTTAGGGTTAGGGTTAGGGTTAGGGTTAGGGTTAGGGTTAGGGTTAGGGTTAGGGTTAGGGTTAGGGTTAGGGTTAGGGTTAGGGTTAGGGTTAGGGTTAGGGTTAGGGTTAGGGTTAGGGTTAGGGTTAGGGTTAGGGTTAGGGTTAGGGTTAGGGTTAGGGTTAGGGTTAGGGTTAGGGTTAGGGTTAGGGTTAGGGTTAGGGTTAGGGTTAGGGTTAGGGTTAGGGTTAGGGTTAGGGTTAGGGTTAGGGTTAGGGTTAGGGTTAGGGTTAGGGTTAGGGTTAGGGTTAGGGTTAGGGTTAGGGTTAGGGTTAGGGTTAGGGTTAGGGTTAGGGTTAGGGTTAGGGTTAGGGTTAGGGTTAGGGTTAGGGTTAGGGTTAGGGTTAGGGTTAGGGTTAGGGTTAGGGTTAGGGTTAGGGTTAGGGTTAGGGTTAGGGTTAGGGTTAGGGTTAGGGTTAGGGTTAGGGTTAGGGTTAGGGTTAGGGTTAGGGTTAGGGTTAGGGTTAGGGTTAGGGTTAGGGTTAGGGTTAGGGTTAGGGTTAGGGTTAGGGTTAGGGTTAGGGTTAGGGTTAGGGTTAGGGTTAGGGTTAGGGTTAGGGTTAGGGTTAGGGTTAGGGTTAGGGTTAGGGTTAGGGTTAGGGTTAGGGTTAGGGTTAGGGTTAGGGTTAGGGTTAGGGTTAGGGTTAGGGTTAGGGTTAGGGTTAGGGTTAGGGTTAGGGTTAGGGTTAGGGTTAGGGTTAGGGTTAGGGTTAGGGTTAGGGTTAGGGTTAGGGTTAGGGTTAGGGTTAGGGTTAGGGTTAGGGTTAGGGTTAGGGTTAGGGTTAGGGTTAGGGTTAGGGTTAGGGTTAGGGTTAGGGTTAGGGTTAGGGTTAGGGTTAGGGTTAGGGTTAGGGTTAGGGTTAGGGTTAGGGTTAGGGTTAGGGTTAGGGTTAGGGTTAGGGTTAGGGTTAGGGTTAGGGTTAGGGTTAGGGTTAGGGTTAGGGTTAGGGTTAGGGTTAGGGTTAGGGTTAGGGTTAGGGTTAGGGTTAGGGTTAGGGTTAGGGTTAGGGTTAGGGTTAGGGTTAGGGTTAGGGTTAGGGTTAGGGTTAGGGTTAGGGTTAGGGTTAGGGTTAGGGTTAGGGTTAGGGTTAGGGTTAGGGTTAGGGTTAGGGTTAGGGTTAGGGTTAGGGTTAGGGTTAGGGTTAGGGTTAGGGTTAGGGTTAGGGTTAGGGTTAGGGTTAGGGTTAGGGTTAGGGTTAGGGTTAGGGTTAGGGTTAGGGTTAGGGTTAGGGTTAGGGTTAGGGTTAGGGTTAGGGTTAGGGTTAGGGTTAGGGTTAGGGTTAGGGTTAGGGTTAGGGTTAGGGTTAGGGTTAGGGTTAGGGTTAGGGTTAGGGTTAGGGTTAGGGTTAGGGTTAGGGTTAGGGTTAGGGTTAGGGTTAGGGTTAGGGTTAGGGTTAGGGTTAGGGTTAGGGTTAGGGTTAGGGTTAGGGTTAGGGTTAGGGTTAGGGTTAGGGTTAGGGTTAGGGTTAGGGTTAGGGTTAGGGTTAGGGTTAGGGTTAGGGTTAGGGTTAGGGTTAGGGTTAGGGTTAGGGTTAGGGTTAGGGTTAGGGTTAGGGTTAGGGTTAGGGTTAGGGTTAGGGTTAGGGTTAGGGTTAGGGTTAGGGTTAGGGTTAGGGTTAGGGTTAGGGTTAGGGTTAGGGTTAGGGTTAGGGTTAGGGTTAGGGTTAGGGTTAGGGTTAGGGTTAGGGTTAGGGTTAGGGTTAGGGTTAGGGTTAGGGTTAGGGTTAGGGTTAGGGTTAGGGTTAGGGTTAGGGTTAGGGTTAGGGTTAGGGTTAGGGTTAGGGTTAGGGTTAGGGTTAGGGTTAGGGTTAGGGTTAGGGTTAGGGTTAGGGTTAGGGTTAGGGTTAGGGTTAGGGTTAGGGTTAGGGTTAGGGTTAGGGTTAGGGTTAGGGTTAGGGTTAGGGTTAGGGTTAGGGTTAGGGTTAGGGTTAGGGTTAGGGTTAGGGTTAGGGTTAGGGTTAGGGTTAGGGTTAGGGTTAGGGTTAGGGTTAGGGTTAGGGTTAGGGTTAGGGTTAGGGTTAGGGTTAGGGTTAGGGTTAGGGTTAGGGTTAGGGTTAGGGTTAGGGTTAGGGTTAGGGTTAGGGTTAGGGTTAGGGTTAGGGTTAGGGTTAGGGTTAGGGTTAGGGTTAGGGTTAGGGTTAGGGTTAGGGTTAGGGTTAGGGTTAGGGTTAGGGTTAGGGTTAGGGTTAGGGTTAGGGTTAGGGTTAGGGTTAGGGTTAGGGTTAGGGTTAGGGTTAGGGTTAGGGTTAGGGTTAGGGTTAGGGTTAGGGTTAGGGTTAGGGTTAGGGTTAGGGTTAGGGTTAGGGTTAGGGTTAGGGTTAGGGTTAGGGTTAGGGTTAGGGTTAGGGTTAGGGTTAGGGTTAGGGTTAGGGTTAGGGTTAGGGTTAGGGTTAGGGTTAGGGTTAGGGTTAGGGTTAGGGTTAGGGTTAGGGTTAGGGTTAGGGTTAGGGTTAGGGTTAGGGTTAGGGTTAGGGTTAGGGTTAGGGTTAGGGTTAGGGTTAGGGTTAGGGTTAGGGTTAGGGTTAGGGTTAGGGTTAGGGTTAGGGTTAGGGTTAGGGTTAGGGTTAGGGTTAGGGTTAGGGTTAGGGTTAGGGTTAGGGTTAGGGTTAGGGTTAGGGTTAGGGTTAGGGTTAGGGTTAGGGTTAGGGTTAGGGTTAGGGTTAGGGTTAGGGTTAGGGTTAGGGTTAGGGTTAGGGTTAGGGTTAGGGTTAGGGTTAGGGTTAGGGTTAGGGTTAGGGTTAGGGTTAGGGTTAGGGTTAGGGTTAGGGTTAGGGTTAGGGTTAGGGTTAGGGTTAGGGTTAGGGTTAGGGTTAGGGTTAGGGTTAGGGTTAGGGTTAGGGTTAGGGTTAGGGTTAGGGTTAGGGTTAGGGTTAGGGTTAGGGTTAGGGTTAGGGTTAGGGTTAGGGTTAGGGTTAGGGTTAGGGTTAGGGTTAGGGTTAGGGTTAGGGTTAGGGTTAGGGTTAGGGTTAGGGTTAGGGTTAGGGTTAGGGTTAGGG